>NC_135305.1:148760606-149060606 GCF_048772815.1 Callospermophilus lateralis | reverse complement strand
TGTGTGTCCACCTACAACTAAAAAATAAATTTAAAAAAAATAGAGTAAAAAGAACCTGGATTCCTTTTTCATCGTTTTAGCTCTTATCTTCTTTTAGAAGAAAAATCCAAAAAATAAATGTCTAGTTTTCATTTTGCAGGATTACTCAGAATAATCTGTTAATAAGTATTCTACATACACAAGACCACTAAAACTTTAGAAATGAAACAAAAAGTTTAGAGTTGAAATCATAAGTCCCTGGGTGCAGTGGTGCACACCTGTAATCCCAGTGATGCAGGAGGCTGAGGCAGGAGAATCACAAGTTCAAATCTAGCCTCAGTCAGTTAGAGAGACCCTAAGCAACAATAGCAAGACCTTATTTCAAAATAAAGGGCTAAGGATGTGGCTCCTTGAGGATTAAGCACCCCTAGGCTAGTCTTGAGCTTGGAATCCTCCTGTCTCAGCCTCCTGAGTTCCTGGGATTATAGGCATGCACATGTGAGGCACTGGGTTCAATCCTACCACTGAGCCATAACTCCAGAACCTAGATTTTAATTTTTTATGGAATTTGTATATATACGCTTTGCAATGATAATACAGCACTGCTTTCACTCTGTTGGTATACCATTTGTAATTTAGCTGTTCCCTTCTAGAGATCTTTTTTTTGCGGGGGGGGGGGGGGGGGGGCGGGACACAGGCTATGTAACCCAGGGGGTACCTAACCAGCAAGAATCAAAGCAGCTGTCAGGCATTTACTATCTACATAACTACATAGCAAACTATCTACATAGCAAACTTAAAAGATATAAATTGCTTACCTTGATAATACTGCTAAAACTCCAAGGAAGGATCAAGCCAAGTTAAAATGTGAACTTTCATTTTAGATAGAAAAGATTTAAAAGCAAGCCAAGGCTTCTACAAAACATAAAGAATCACAAATCTATTCTTGAGTATGTACAGTCTTAGCCTTCTAACATTGACCTTTCCATTTCCTAGAACTACACCTCCCTTGGATCAAACAATATCACAAGAAAAGAGAGAACTGCAAACATCTTCAGTCACAACAAACTATTGGCTGCCTATTGGGATCTAATCACAGCTCAATATTGATGAGGACTTTGACTTTCCTTAATATAGAGATAAAGCTCCAAAGACAAATTTAAAACATGAAATTGAAATTAGCTGCCAGTCGTGGTAGTGCATGCCTATAATTCCAGGAACTCAGGAGGCTGAGACAGGAGGATTCCAAGCTCAAGACTAGCCTCACAACATAACAAGGCCCAAAGCAATTTAATGATATCCTGTCTCAAAGTAAAAAATTTTGAAAAAAGGGTTGGGGTATGATATAGCCCATTGGTAAAGTGCCCTTGGGTTTAATCCCCATTATCAAAAAAGAAAGAAATATTAAGAGTTGCTTAAAGAAAGAAATTTAAATAAGATTGCTTAGATGGGAGGGCTTTGTATAGTCTTATTCAGCCTTCCCTGATAATCTGCTTTCTTCTTTAAATAAATTGCTCAGGTTTTGAATAACCTTGTCTTCATTAGTTTCTATCAGCACACCATTCTTAAACTCCCTTAGCATAGTTATTTATATGCTGTCCTAGGATCTAGACTCCTTCAAGTGTGGACTGAAATTAAAATATAACCAATATGTGTGTTTTATTATAAAATCACAATAATTTATTGTAATCATTTGCTTTATTGATTAATTTGAAATCAACAATTATACATATAAACTTAAACAATGCCAAAATAGTTTAGTAAGCAGCAGAAAAGTGATAATGGCTAATACAAAGAAACACCTTATTAAGACATCCTTGATCTATATAGTTAAAGAATATTACGACTAGAAGTTGCTCTAATTATATCCTAATTCTGCTGAAAGTCAGGCTGAACATAAAGAAAAAAGCAACAACAACAAAGAAAAATTTTTATCTGGCTCAAACCTTTCAATCTACAACAAGCTATTTTCCTTATTCAATATCTCCTTCTGCCACAATTTGTAAGTTAAAAAGCATAGACAGTTCTGCTTTGTTTTTTGTTTTAGCATTCAGTACGAGCAGTTGTGTATCATCAAAAAAATCAAGGTAAGTTCTTGAGAAATCCCCACCAGGAACCAGCTCAGAAACCAGATGATGCCTAGGTTTCATTTCAGGAGGAAAGAGTTTCTTTCTTATCACTATGGGCATTAAAAACACAATTGAAGACTTAAAATTCAAAATTAAGCCAGTCCTTCACTAACAGCTGTGGAACCATGAAATGAAAATGATTAAGGTTGGACTTCCTCCCCTATTTTTTTAAGCAGCAAAACTTTTTATAAAAAGAGTTAAGGGCTGGGATTGTGGCTCAGTGATAGAGTGCTTGCCTAGCACCTGCAAGGCTCTGGGATTCAATCCTCAGCACCACATAAATAAATAAATAGATAAATAAATAAATTGATAGATAAATAAATAAATAAAAGTATTGTGTCCAACGACAACTAAAAAATAAATATTAAAAAAAATAAAGAGTTAAGTCTGAGCTGTTCTGGTTGAACTGTTGTCACTCAATGTACAGCAAGTTTCAAGTACTTAAAACCTTGCTCCTAATCAACTCGAGAAAGTTACTAGAGTGACTCAAGGAAATCCTGGCATCATACTTTGAAACACACTAATCTACTCCAAATATTTTATTTACATAATTTTTTTTGGGGGGGAGGGTACCAGGGACTGAATCTAGGGGCCCTTAACCATTGAGCCATATCCCCAGCCCTTTTTATTTTTTGAGACAGAATCTCGCTAAATTGCCTAGGGCCTTGCTTAGTTGCTGTGACCCTCCTGCCTTAGCCACTGGAGCTGCTGGGATTACAGGCATGTACCACCACACCCACTATATAATATTTTTCAGACATACAAAAAATAAGTTCTCAGTCAGGCATGGTACATGCCTATAATGCCAAGTTAGGGAGATTGAGGCAGGAAGATGACAAGTTCAAAGCCATCAAGTTCAGTCAGCCTCAGCAACTTGGCGAGGCCCTGAACAATTTAGTGAGACCCTGTCTCAAAATATTTTTAAAAAGGGTTGGGGATGAGGTTCAGTGGTTGAGCACCTCTGGGTTCAATCCCTAGTACCAGGGGGAAAAAAAAGGCGGGGCTGGGGATCTAGGGATGTAGCTCAGTGGTAAAGTGCCCCTTTGTTAAATCTCCAGTAGAAAAAAAAGAAAGCTCTGATCCCATTTTACTTGCACAGTATACCATACAACTCCAAATTTAACCTACTAATAAATAAGCCAATTTTTATAGAAGCTGGTTTGTCCTCATTTCAATAACATTTTTTGATTTAATCTCTTACCAGTTGTCACATAGTCGAGTATCCTGGTCATCCAGAAATTCAGCCATCTTTAGCTCTTCCTGAAAACTACAAAGTAAAAAAATATGAACTTTCTATTTCATTTCTGCTTTAAGGATGACATGCAAAATAAATAAAAACTAAGCTAGCATAAAGAAAATGGGATCAAAACCAGTGCATTGAGGCATTCTGATACCAAACACTCTTGGGATTTTTCTTTTTATTATTTTTAAATTTTCAATTTACAATAATTTGAGCTACAAAAACAGTTGCAATAAAACAGTATGAAAAACTCCCTTAGGCACTTCTCCCAATTTCCCCAAAAGTTAACATCACAAATGACCATTGTAAAATTCTCAGATATAGAGCTGGGTGCAGTAGCGCAAGCCTGTAATACCAGTGGCTCTGGAAGCTGAGGAAGGAGGATTTAGAGTTCAAAGACAGCCTTGGCAAAAGCAAGGTGCTAAGCAAAAAAAAAATAGATATATATATATATAAAATAGGGCTAGAGATGTGGCTCAGTGGTCAACTGCCCCTGGGTTCAATCCCCAGTACCCTCCCCCCAAAATAATTTTTCTCAAATATAGAAAATTAATTCTAAGAATACTAGTAACTAATCTATTGATCTTTTTCAAATTACAACACAACTAGCAATGCCCCTTTTCTGGCTCAGTATGCATAATGCATTTAGTTGTTGTTATTTCTCCTTAGTCTTTTGTGATCCTCGATGCTACTAGAGTTTTTAAAGATCTTTCATGACCTTGTTCAACTAATTACTAACAGTTACTAGTTACTGCTTAATTATCTTGTAGGAAGTCGTTCAGTTTTGGTTTGACTGATTTTTATTTTCAGGATTAAATTCATTTTTGGCAAAATACCATATAAGTGACATTATGTTCATCTTGGTGCGTTATATCAGAAGACACATGATGTCAACAGCTGTATTATTACTGGTGACGTTAACTCTGAGCATTTAGTTGAGAGGGTGTGTGCCAGGTTTCTTCACTATAAAATTTTTCCTTCTTCTTAAAACAAGATGTCAATTAAGAAAGCAAAGAGCTGTCAACTTTACTACCAATATTTATGCTGTATTATTCCTTTCCATATACACACCAAAAAATGGTCTTAAATACTAACCTTTAATAAGGCTCCCCAACAGGACATTATCAAACTGTCAGTTTTAAAAACATTTTTTGTTGTTGTTACAACATGTTACAACCCACTGTGCCCTGGCACTAAGAATATATTACAAGTTAAAAAAGTATGTATATATATATAGGGCTGGGGATGTGGCTCAAGCGGTAATGTGCTCACCCAGCATGCACAGAGCGCTGGGTTCGATCCTCAGCACCACATAAAAATGAAATAAAGATGTTGTGTCCACCAAAAACTGAAAAATAAATATTTAAAAATTCTCTCTCTAAAAATAATATAGCATCTGACTTAGAACAATTTAGTGACAATAAAAACAACAAACAACAACAAAAAATAACTTAAGGTGAGTATCTTCAGGAAAAGTACATAGGCAAAAAGGAATAGGGTGTCTGTGGGGTGTGGCAGTGCATGCCTGTAATCCCAGCAGCTGGGGAGATTAAGGCAGGAGAACTGAAAGTTCAAAGCCAGCCTCAGCAACTTAGCCAGGCCCTAAGAAACTTGGGGAGACACAGTCTCAAAAAATAACAAGGGGTGGCATATGCTCAGTGGTTAAGCGCCCCTGAGTTCAATGTTCCAGGGAGATGACTTTTAAACTAAGACCTGAAGTGCAAAGAGCCAGCCAGGCATAGACAAACAAAGGGATAGAATGGAAATAGGGGAAAACCCCTCTAGTCACTGGGAAGAGCAAAAGGCCTGAGGAAATGAAAGAGAAAGTAAACGGAGATCTGGAAGAGCATAATGAAAAAAAGGGATGACTTGAGAAGGCCTTATTATATAGCACAGAAAGGACACTGGGTTATAATCCAAGAGCAATGATAAATCACTGAGGGTTTTTAACTAGGCAAGGACCCGATTCAAGCCATCCACTCCCATATGAAATGTCAACCAGGGACAGGCAGCACACAAGCACAAAACCAAAGTTTGTCCCTTGAAAGGGAAAGTCTGACAACTTTTTTCTCGGGGCTACCTGATTGACTCTAGGTGTAGTCTATTCTAGTCCACTAAATGGCCACTCTCAACTACGACGAAGAGCCTACGACTAAGGAACTGCCCAGTTTTCTAGCTGCAAGGGGACTGGAAGTGACCACAGGCAAGTGGTCACTTCCACCAGCCCCTCCAGACCCCCGTGTCTTCAGCCTATCTGGGCCTCAGATGCCTACGACAGACGATGACGGTAGCTCGAGGGTCTTCTTGAGGAGTAAAAAGGCACAGAAAAAGCCTTCAACCTCAGGAGAGAGGGCCATCCCTCGGGTTTCCAGAGCGGACACCGCGGGCTCAGGGAGGGGAGAGGCGGCAGCCCCTTAAGTAAATATCAGTTGACATTCACCCTGCGTGCATTCGCTGCGCGACGCTCACACCAACCACCCTCCATCCTGACCCCAATCCTGGCAGGTGAAAGTCATCATCCCATTTCAGAGAAGCGGAAAGCGGAAGTCCGAAGGCAGTTACCCGTCGCGTAGCGGGTCGGAGCGGGGGCTCGAACCCGGGTCGCTCGGCCCAGGGGCCTCACTGGGCCTCCCGCGACCCCGGACGCCAGCGGCTCGAGGCTCGGGCACCAAGCCCAGGCCGGCGCCGGGCCCAGCTCCGCCCCGGGCGCGGCGGCCACGGCGGCGAGGCGGAGGACGCCCGCTACTCGGCACCCCCGGCCCAGGCCGCCAAGGGGGCGGCGCCGCCCGGGGCTGCCAAGGCTCCGGGTCCCCGAGGAGAAAGCGCGGCCTCCTTTCACGGTCTGAGGAGACGACGCCGCCCCGCCACCTTCCCGCAGCCGCCACCCCGGCCTAGCGGCCCCTCGCCCACACGCCCCTCCCTCAGACTCCGGCCTCCGGCCGCAAAAGAGACGACGAGAGCGCCGCAAGCGCGGCCGCCGCTCCGCTTCACCTGGGAGGAGTACAGGAACGTCGAGCTGTCCAGACAGCCACAGACTCGGAGCCACCTCACTCAGTCCAAGCACTGAACAACGGCCCCGAAAGCTGCCTCTGCGCCCCCGACCGCCGAAGAATAGCGCGCTCATTGGCCAGGGGCGGCCCGGGATCTAAGCCCATTGGATAGCATCATTGTCGCTCTCAGGGGCCCGCCCTCCGAGCTCCGATTGGCTCCTTAGTGCTCTGTGGGGGCGTGTCCTAGAAATCCCAGCCCCTGCACATCTGGAATGGGAGGCTGAGCTGAGCTGTGAACCTGAAGCTAGATCTAGCAACTGCTGCTGACACAGATTCATGTTTGCATGAATAATACTGTGCAAGCATTACAAACATGCCTAATATATTAAAATAATTAATGACATTTGTTCTCTTGTCATGAGCCATTAATACTTATTAGTCATTCTTGTTGTCATTATAATGCCCTTGTACAAGACTTGTGCAAGATCCAGGACCATATTTAAGCACTTTGCTTTTTGCAGTGGAAGAATAAACGCCTGGGATGCGGGTTTGAGAGCCAGTTTTTCTGCTTGCAGACGAAATGGATTCTCTGAGCTCCTCTTCCCTCCAGAGTAAGAGAATTATTTCATAACTGAGCCTGTAATACAAACAACATAGCTATTCAGAATTTCGGTTATACTGAAGATTACAATTGCAAAATGTTCGTAAGATAGTCCTAAGCAGGAAAATCAGGTTATAAAGCAATACTTATAACAAGGTAGACTAGTTAGTTTAAATATACGGTATTAGAGGGGGTGTAGGTCAGTGGAAGAACACTTGTCTAGCACATTCAAGACTCTGGGTTGGATCCCTAGCACCAGTTTAAAAAGAAAAAGAAAAAGAAAAAGAAATACCATAAATATTCAGTATATTCCATGTAATTTCAAACATTTCAAGGGAAAAAAAAAAAAAACAACAAGGCACGGTTTTTCACACCTGCGATTCCAGCAACTGAGGAGACTGAGGCTAGAGAATCATAAATTCTCAACAATTTAGCCAGAACTTGTATCAAAATTTAAAAGGGGGGTGAGGGGAGTAGGGATGGTAGCTCAGTGATAAAGTGCCCCTGCTGTCAATCACTATTACAGCAATAAATAAATAAGTAAGTAAGTAATAAATAAATAAGTCAAAACAGGCAAAGCTGTTGCCGAAAGCTCCGACCTTGTTTCCTATGCCAATCCAATAACAGGCTTTGAGAAAAAGGAAAAATCAGGTTTATTGCTTTGCTAGCAAAGGAGATTACACAGGGGACTCCTACCCCAAAGGTTGTGATTCTGCCCATCAGCAGGAACTGGGGGGCTTTTTAAAAAATATTTTTAAGTGGTCAATGGACCTTTATTTTATTTATTTACATGTCGTGCTAAGGGTTGAACCCAGGGCCTCACACTTGCTAGGTAAACTCTCTACTGCTGAGTCACAGCCCCAGCCCCAGGGGGCCTTTTAAAGAGGTGACTCAGGAGCTCCATTCCACTTGTTCTCTGTTCTCTAGTCATTTCTGACCTCTTCTGTATCATCCCCAAAGTCTGGATTACTTTGTTCCTATGGTGGGTGTGTACTTAGGGACTGATAACTCCTTTTAGAATGGGGAAGAAAGGTAATCCTATTCCTCTGAGATTAAGGAGGGGGAGAGATTAGGGAGGAGCAGAGAGAGAGAGAGAGAAAGAAAAAAAAAAAACACGTTCATTTTAAAAATAAACTGTAGTGGCAGAGCAGCAAGTGTTATATTCAAAGCAGAAAGTGGACCACTGTTACAAAACAAATATGAGGTGAGAGAAGTCAGGAACTGGTTTCATTCAAAGAGTACAGGCTTCAAGGGAATATGAGAAGGATTTCCAGATCCTGGAAGTATTCTATATCTCAGTGTGTAAAGTGATATACATATATTCATTAGTATATAAAAAAAGAAAGACTGAGCCAAGCACAGTGGCACATGCCTGCAATCCCAGAAGCCCAGGAGGCTGAGGCAGGAGGATTCGGAGTTTAAAGATAGCCTCAGCAATGGCAAGGTGCTAAGCAACTCAATGAGCCCTGTCTCTAAAATACAAAATAGGTCTGTGGAAGTGGCTCAGTGGCTGAGTACTCAGGATTTCAATCCCTGGTACCAAAAAAAGAAAAACTAGACAGATCAGGCTAGATAGGCAACATGAAGAATCTTTGTCTTCATATGTTCCCAAATGCTTTTCCATGTTTTTTGTTTTGTTTGGTACCAGGGATTGAACTCAACATCACTTATCTGCTGAGGCACATCTCCAAGCTTTTTTTATTATTTATTTATTTGTCTTGGTACTGGGGATTGAACTCAGGAGCACTTGACCGCTGAGCCACATTCCCATCCCTATTTTGTATTTTATTTAGAGACGGTCTCACTGAGTTGCTTAGTGCTTCACCTTTGCTGAGGTGGCTTTGAACTCACCATTCTCGGGCCAGCCTCCCGAGCCACCAGGATTACAGGCGAGTACTACTGCACCCAGCATGTATTTATTTTGAGCAAGGATCTTGCTAAATGCTTAAGGGCCTTGCTAATTTGCAAGGATTTATAATCCTCATGCCTTGACCTCAAATTGTTGGGATTACAGCCATGGACCACCACACCCAGCTGTTTTCTGTTTTCACATTGAATTTCTCTGGTAACTAGGAAACAAAGAATAAATAGAATTTTAAGTGGAAAAAGTGGGGTGGGAGCCAGGCACCCTGTGCACACCTGTAATCCCAACAGTTTGGGAGGATGAGGCAGGAGGATCAGGAGTTCAAAGCCAGCTTCAGCAAAAACTAGGTGCTAAGCAACCTAGTGAGACCCTGTCTCTAAATAAAATACAAAACAGGGCTGGGATGTGGCTCAGTGGTCAAGTGCCTCTGAGTTCAAGCCCAGGTGCCCCCCACCAAAAAAAAAAATAAAATAAAATAGTGTGTTGGAGATGGTAAAGCAATTGCCTAGCATATTTGAAGCCCTGGGTTAATTCCCCAGTATTGCAATAAAAGAGAATGGTGGGCTAGGGTTGTGGCTCAGTGGTAGAGTGTTATCTATTTTTTTATATATTTGAAATATTTCATAATTTAAAAAGAAAATTGTTTAAGTAATTCTATGCAATAATTATACACCTGCTGGGCACAGTGGCACAAGCCTGTAACCCCAGCTACACAAGAGGATGAGACAGTAAAATCACAAAGTTGAGGACAGTCCTAGAAATTTAGTGAGACCTTGCCTCAAAATAAGAATAATAAGAGCTAGGGATGTAGCTCAGTGGTAGATTCCCCGAGGGCTCAATCACCAATACTGTGAAAAAGAAAAAAGAAATTGAATACTTGTGTTGACTTTCAATTGAATATTTTTCTCACATTTAGAAAAGGAATATTAAATGTAAATAAACATTGAGAGAAAAATTTTGTTTATTCTGTTTGAGTTACTACCTTTTAAAGAATTTTGTAAGAAAATGAAAAAGTAATTATTCCCTTCCTGTTTACTTCCTAGGAAAAATATGTTAATCCTCACAAGAGGATCTTTTGGGAAAAACTCTAACCAAAGATAAGTTATGTTTTTACATCTTGATATTTGCTTTGTATGCCCTGTGTGTGTGTGTGTGTGTGTGTGTGTGTGTGTGGTGTGTTGCTGGGGATGAAACCCAGTGTCTCACATGTGCTAGGCAAGCACTCTATCACTGAGCCACAACACCATCCATGTTTGTTTGTTTCGTTTTTGGTGCTGGGGATTAAATCCAGTCCTTGTGAATGCTAAACACATGCTCTACCATGGAACCACACCTGCCCTGGGATCTATGTTTGAATGACCTATGATATAAAACGTGATTTTTCTTCTTTACCCCATTTAAAAATTTTTGATTGGGGCATAATTTAGGGGAAAGGATACTGGGGTTTGAACCCAGGGATGCTTTACCACTCGGCCACATCCCCAGTCTTTTTTTTATTTTTTATTTTATGACAGGGTCTCGCTAAATTGCTTAGAGGCATCCCAGCAACTCAGGAACTCAGGAGATTGAGACAGGAGGATGTGAGTTCAAAGCCAGTTTCAAAGGCTTAGTGAGGCCCTAAGCAACTCAGCAAGACCCTGTCTCTAAAAAAGATCTGAGGATGTGGCTCAGTGGTTGAGTGTTCCTGGGTTCAATCCCTAGTACAAAATAAAAAAAAAAAAAAAAAGAAAAGAAAAAAAAGAAAAAGAAAAAAGAAAGAAAAGAAAAAGAAAAAGAAAGTAAAGAAAAAGCTAGACAACCACTAAAAGAATGGAGACAGATAATAAAAATTCCAACCCAGTATAGGGGGAGAGGTCATGTACCCCTGTAATACTAGGGACTTGAGAGGATCACAAATTCAAGACCAGTTTAGGCAATTAGTGAACCTGTCTCAAAATAAAAATTAAAACATTCTGGGGATGTGGTGCAGTGGTTAAGCACTCCTGGGTTCCATCCCCCATACCCAACAAATCAAAACAAGTTGAAAGTGGAATTGTTACACCATCTACATCAATCATTGTAGAAGTCTTTTAATTTTATAAGAAACTGCCAAACTGTTTTCCAAAATGTTCTGCAGCAATTAATATTCCCACCAGAAGTAGAGAGTTCTAGTTGCTCCATGTACTTTGCCAACTTGGTATAAATACATTTTGAATAAATAAACAACAGAATGGTGTCCTGGCTCTTGAGATCAACAGTCTTTCCTTGAGTGGGTGACTCATAAGTTCCTCTGAATTCCAAGTTTATAAGGGCAGAGGAGACAAATGGTCCAGGGTAGCAAAGAATAAAGTAGAAATAATGATGATCTCAAACTTGGGATAACCCCTTTTGGTGCTTTAGTTGTAGATGGACATAATAACTTTATTTTATTTTTATTTTTTAAATGTGGTGCTGAGGATCAAACCCTGTGCCTCACACATACCAGGCAAGTACTCACCACTGAGCCACAACTCCAACCCCAGCAGTTTGTTGTTGTTGTTGTTGTTGTTGTTTGTAAGGAATAATAATAATAAGGAGACACAGAGGCAGGGTGCAGAGTCAGGGAAGGTGGCAGAGTGGCTCTTTGTCCATTAATGACCCTTGGGTCATTAGTACCATAACCACATCATTATTTAGAGTAGCAGTAAGGTTGTTTATTCTGTAGTTACATTTCACAGTTACAATTTGTAATGTTAGGAGCTTTGTCCATTCTGAAGAAAGTCCATTGTTTGAAGTTACTATTAGGCAGGCAGCTCCAGGCTTGATGAAACATTGTAGTTATCTAGCAAGCAAGTTTTTCTATTTCCAGGAGCTATGTGCCAAGGTTGAAGCTTGATGAGGCTCTAACACAGAGGCATCTCAGGGCATTGCCATACGAGCTAGACATTGCACATATATTAGCTATATTATTAGATCCTAAGAGAGATTACAGGGCATTTTAAGGGTGGGAAACAGGTGCCTGTTATCCACCAGGAGTTTTCTTACCTAGGGAACACTTCCCTATACATTTCCATGGTCAGAATCCCTACATCTCCTCTTTTTTATTTTTTATGGCCTTTTTGATGAATAATATTTGTTTTTTCTTAAACATCAGCAGAGTAAAAAATAAGGTAAACATTGACAACAGCAAGCACAACATAATAATCCCAATATTAATAGACATCCACCTATGAATAATTGCTTGACCCAAGTAAAGTTGGGTAGCCATGAAGTTAGCCAATCCAATAAGTCTAAACCTCCATGATCTTGTTGGACCTTATTAATGATATCTTTAAAGTAATCTAACTCCTTTAAAATAGAATTACTGTTATCACTAAGTTAAAGTAACACATATTATTAAACTCCTGACATCCTTATGATGTAATAATATCAAATAATTAATTGTAACACAATTGTCAAGTATGGCTTGATAATGTTGTTGATTGTCATAGAGGTATGATTAATATTTTTTGCCATAGCTCAAGCCAGTTTTATAGTGGTTTTATAAGCCCCGACAGCTAGTCTAGGGATACCCACTAAGGAAAATGTCAAAGCGTTAAATTTTGTCTTAGTAGTTTTACTGAATCGTCACAGTTTTTATCAAGGGGAATAGACCTTTATGGATATGTTGTGTAGGATGGTGGCCTATTAAATCTTGTGGGGAGGGTAAGAACACAGTTAGTCTGCTTAGACAACAATGGGTACCATGAGACATTTTTGTAGGTACAAAACAATTTGAGTTAAGCAAACCCAGATATTATAATGGGTTTTAGAAGTCAAAGAGTCTGACTCTACTGAATTTCATTGCTGGAGTACAACTACAGAACAACATTATTGTTAAGACCAAAGTATTTACAGAGTTTTGTATGAGTTTAGCAATCAAAGCAGTAACTAAGTTTTTTGGAGTACATTTTAACCTCATTTGAGCCAAGAGCTGCTGAGCTGATGTTGTTAATGATTTTATATCCCCCCCGCAAGTCCCTGGAAATCTAATATCTTGGGATCCCCTTTCAGTATATCTTCTCTTTCGAGAGGAGAGTGATCATTGT
Organism: Callospermophilus lateralis; assembly: GCF_048772815.1. Taxonomy (NCBI): domain Eukaryota; kingdom Metazoa; phylum Chordata; class Mammalia; order Rodentia; family Sciuridae; genus Callospermophilus; species Callospermophilus lateralis. The sequence continues at coordinate 149,047,757 of NC_135305.1, read as the reverse complement.
CCTTTTGTTTGATGGGATTCTCCTCATTCACAACCAGACAAAACCTGGGGGATTAAGTTGTGAAGTCCCTGATGTCCATTCATAATTAAATTGATAGGTCTCACACACCAGAGCTAGAATCCAAACTGGATCTGTGGGTGTGACCATAGCAGTCTATCCTTTTCCCATGTGATCAGAGGCAATGGGGCTTGTCATCCTGGGTCTGGTGGAAACCTATATATTAAGTAAATTTTTGGTAATGGCTGTTTGGGAATAAAGTGTCTATCCAAAGTAGATGACCAATTGTCAGTATTAACTTTGTATTGCATGTTGAGTGCATAAACTGTAAATAAAATAATATCTAAAGCATTATTTATATGATCGAGCCTAGATCCCCTTTTTCGTTTTGTTTTAAAAGGAAAGTTTTAAGAGCATGATGTTTTTGTTTAACTAAAGTTTGTCCAGTAGGATTATAAGGAATATAATGATTTAAAATTATGTTTTATTGATTATAAAATTGTGTAAAAGTATGAGATGTACACGTAGGGGGTTTATTTATTTTTAAAAGAATAGGCTAGTCCTATTTTGGTGGCAAAACAAAGTAATAAATGAGAAATGTAAGTAGAGAACATAAAAGACCTTTAGCCACTAGCCTAAATGAACGTAGAATGAGTATCAATAAAAACATAAAGAAAGGAGTAAGGGTGAAAAGGAGGGAAATGGGGAACATTTATTTGTCAAAGTGAATTGGAATGTAGGTCTTGTGGATTTATAAATATTTACATAGGAGTTTGGAGAGATATATAGTGAGAACAGTTGTTAACTATAGCATAAACTTGTTGAGAAGAGATGGAAGACATTTTTATTAGTGATTGGACATTTTTTTTTTAACTTTATTTATTTTTATGTGGTGCTGAGGATCCAACTCAGGGCCTCACCCATGCTAGGCGAGCGCTCTACCACTGAGCCACATGCCCAGCATTTTGATGAAAAAAAATTATGGGATTTTATAGTATCTGAAAATAAAGGACAAAGGGATTTTAACAGTTTTATCTGTATGAATGTTACCTTTTATTAAAGGTCCAGGAATTTTGATGTGGCTGTGTATATAAGAGAAGAAGATAGGCGACATATGATGTTGTAAAAGAGTTTAAGGGTTAAAAAAAAGAGAGAGAGAGATAGTAAGTTGGAATCTAAATGAGGGCATAATACAGTTATAAAAATATGAGGAAGGAGTTTAGTTATGTATTGAGAACTTGTAATAATGTTTAAAGTAGTAGAAAATAGTCTTAGTGTCGGGACAATGGTAGTTAACTTAGCATGTTGTGGAGAGATTTGAGGTAGGATATAATTGTTAGTTTATTTATTATTAATAAGAACAAATATTACAAGAGAAATGGTAGAAATTAAAGAAGAAGGGTAATGTATAACTTGATATAACAAAGAGAATTGTCCATTATGAGGTGTGTGAAATTAATTGGTGTTAAAAAATTTGTTAATTTTTTAACAATATTTACAGAGGAAGAACTGTAAATATTGGAGATATAAAGTTTTTTTATATAAGTAAGATATAAAACATGAATGTTTATGTTTGTTAAGGATAAAATTTTAGTATAACATTAGTAATTAACTGAGTATATATAACAGTAAAAGGCAAATTATCATAGCCTGAAAAATGAGAACAATATAATTATTTTAATATATATAATTTTTATTATAATTAGTAACTACTAATGTAAAGGTATAAGGTGTTTTAACAAAACTATTTTTTAAAATATGTTCTTTGTTGTAGATGGACACAACATCTTTATTTTATTTGTTTTTATTTTTATGTGATGCCAGGATTCGAACCCAGTGCCTCACACATGCTAGGCTAGCACTTTACCACTGAGCCACAACCCTGACCCTAACAAAAACTATTAATGACTAGGACACATTAGATTGAAAGTTGATTTACCATTACTGTTGATAATATTTAAAAATTTTTTGTAAATTCTGTTTTAAAGAAAGAGTTAAACAAAGAAAGGAGGGAGCATCCTGTTTTTTTAACAATTGGAAAAACTGAGACATTAGTTTGGCATTAGTTTTAATTTTTAATTTATGTATTTAGGAAACTATATCTATTTAAATTAATTTTTATATTAAATTTGATTTATTTATTTTAATTGTAACAAAAATATAAGAAAAATATGATAAATGGTATTAATCATTTTTGTTTTGTTGAAGAAAAATTTTAGAAGTAATGGATATTATATTTTAGATATTAAGACTTTATTGTTTGGTCACCTAGAAAAACCTTTAAGTTAGAACCTTAATGACATTTATATTTTTATTTGATTACTTGATTTGAATTAGGCTATTTGGATTTATTTAATTATTTGAATTTTTATTTATGAGTGCTTATTTGTCTAAATGTCAATTTTGATATAAAGTACATAATATATAGATATAAGACAGGCTTATACAATTGGAAATGTCAGGTATCATAGACACTGAAATTAAGAGTTTCAGGTTAGCCAGCCATTTTGTCCTTGACACTTATCAGTCTTATTTTTTTTTTTTTTTTTTTTTTTTTAGAGAGAGAGAGAGAGAATTTCAGTATTTATTTTTCAGTTTTTGGCGGACACAACATCTTTATTTGTATGTGGTGCTGAGGATCGAACCCGGGCCGCACGCATGCCAGGCGAGCGCTCTACGGCTTGAGCCACATCCCCAGCCCCTATCAGTCCTATTTTTAACATAACAATATTTATTTCTGTTTAAGGATTTATTAAAAAATTTTTTTGAATGTATTTAAGAGTTAATTTTGGAGAAATTGGACTTTGGATAAAGATAGAATGTAAAAACCTTTATAGTTAGATAAAATAAGACTGATCAGGAAAATATATCAACTTATATAGAATATTTAAAAATTTATATTGGAGCTGGGGTTGTGGCTCAGTGGAAGAGCACTTGCCTCGCACATGTGAGGCACCGGGGTTCGATCCTCAGCACCACATAAAAATGAATAAACAAAATAAAGATATTGCATCCATCTATAACTAAAAAAATATATATTTTTAATTTTATTTATTTATTTTTTTTAATATTTATTTTTTAGTTATCGGCGGACACAACATCTTTGTATGTGGTGCTGAGGATCGAACCCGGGCCGCACGCATGCCAGGCGAGCGCGTTACCGCTTGAGCCACATCCCCAGCCACTAAAAAATATTTTTAAAAAATAAACAAATAAAAATAAAAATTTATATTGCCATAATACTATTTTTTTTAATCAGGCTAGAGTGTACTTTTAGTTTGGATAAGAGCCACTTGGAAGCCTGTGAAATTTTTAAGAAAGAAACTTTTTTTAAAAAGAAAGTTTTGTACATTTAGAATGTTTTAATTTTTTTCTTTTTGTGTTTTAACATTAGGGAGGAATTGGTCAAGAAAGTCAGTTGAACATAGATAAGACAGTTAGCCAAGCAGTTTGGATTTAAAAGAGACACTTTTTTTTTTTTTTTTTTTGTCTTAACTGTTTTTTTTTCTTTTTTAAATAAGTTTAATAAATCTTGCAGGTCCTGTAATTTACCTTTTAAATATAAGGCTAGGAGAGTTAGAGTAGAAGAAGTTAAAATGTTGGTAAAACTGGTGTAACTATTTTCCCCTTTTCTTTTATAATTTTTTAAGGTATTGTGCTATAAAGTATTGTTTACATATTTTGTGCAGTTATTTTTTTTTCTTTTTGTTTTAAATCTTGTAAATCTTACATATGGTTGAATATAAGTAATGATTTGCTGTGGATTGGAAAGAATAGAGCATGGTAGCCACAGGGAAGTTTTGGACACTTATTTATTTTTTTGTCCCAGACTGGGGTGGCCTCTTGAGGCCATGCATAAAGTTATACCATAAAAGTATTTATTACCATGACTTTAGTATTTGTGTCCAATAACCCTGTAATTGACTGTTTATTTAAACAAAGAATAAATTTAATTTGTTATTTAGAGTGGCCCAGAGCATTTTAAGTTAACAGTAACTGATAAATATGTTTCAATGACAGTAGAGTCCAACCTGGTATTTTTTCTTTTATTTGAAAGTTGTAACTTTTTAAATATAGTCAAAGGTAACCGTTCATATTTAGGTTGGTTAGCAGAATTTATCTTAATAGGACAGACAGTTAAGTTAGGAGACTCACCATCCTCCTCCGCTTGTCCCAAACACTTAATCAACTGGGATTTAGCTAGGGGCAGGGCAGCTGCCACAGCTGGCCATGGAGGCGATGGCAAGGAATTATAGGAGTCACACGTGTGGGAGGCTCTCGGGACACCTCCAGGCAGAGAGCTGTTGTCAGGGCTGTGTTGCTGCTGTGAAGGGAGCGGTGGGGATTTAAAGGGACCACATAGCCAGGCACCCAGAGGAGAAGAGCAGGCAGGTTGAAAAAAGCTTTATCAATAGTATCTCTACAAAGAAACTGAGTTTGTAACACAGAAATGGAGGCACGAGGTTCCTCATGGAATATCTTACCTACCTCCTCCCAATCTTTTGACCATAATGAGCCACTTTCTGGGTACCAAGAACAAGATGAATCTATTTTTGTCAGCAAGACAGTAAGTTCAGTGTTGCTTACGGTGGTATGTAAAGCACCTTGCAAAGTAATAAAGAAAGCTCTGCCCAATGACATCAGTGAGCATCCGAAAGAGAATTTCCCATAGTTACTGATAAGGGATCGGTACCAGGCAATGACAGATGTGTTAAAAGCCTACTCCAGGCATAAGTAACTATACCCTTCTCTGTTACCTGTCAACGTCTGGAGGGGTCTCTCTTAGGCAGATTTTGTTGTCCCAAACTCTCTGTGGAATAAGTGGCTGTGTGGGGAGAAAAAGTCTTCTCGTGCCCCAACATTGGTCACCAGTTATAAAGAAATAGTAATAAAGAGGAGACATAGAGACAAGGTGCAGAGGCAGGGGAGTTTTCTCACCAGGGGAATGCTTCCCTGTACCTTTCCACAGTCAAAATCCCTACAGTTTATTTTTTAAATGCACAAGTGCCAGCAGTCTGTCTGGGCACAAATAACCAAGCCGCCACAAAGCCTTGTAGGTTCAAACAACAACTCTTTATTCCCGAAATCTCACCGGCACTCTACACACACTTCCCGGGAACACACTCCCCTCCACCGGCTCCAGGCGCCAATTCTCCCGGAACTCCGGAGAACTCCAAAGTAGTGGGCGCCTGAGGCAGCAGGATCCGCCCTAATCCCAGAGCCACCCTATTCCCAGAGGATCCGCCCTAATCCCAGAGCGGCCCTAATCCCGGATCAGGGTCACCTTTCAACCATTCCCTCTAGCAAAATGCCAGGCGTCATTCCGACTAAACTGTGGCTCTCAACACACAAGTTTCTTTCTCTTCCTTTGTCCCAACTAATCTCAAGAGAAATAGCATTACCTTTCTTTCTGCAGTTTAGGAAAACTTATCTGTCCAGGCTTTGGGAATGATACCAGAAAATCTCAGAAATGACTGTCACAACAAGAACAAGTGGAAAGTAGCCTGTGAGTCACTTTAAAAGTCCCTGATGGGCAGAATCACAGCCTCTGGGAAGTTGAGGAGATGGGTAAGCGAGAAATGAAAGATGCAAACAGAGATACACACGAGAGTTTACTAATAAGGGCCATCTCTCTATAGGAGAGAGAGGCAAAACAGGCTTGGGTTCTGGGATTTTTATGGGGGAGGCTTAGGAATCAGAGCCAAGCAGGTCCTAATGTGGGCGGTTAGGGGTTTGGTTGGTACGAGGAATTGGTGAGCCTTTCTCAGAAAGGCTGTTGGGCGAAAAAAGAAACTTTTTTTTTTCTTTAAAATGGCAGGGCTGACACTTAAGATGGCCATCCAGATGCTTTTTTGTTTTTTATTGGGTACCTTATGTAACAGGGATATAGGTCAATCTTCTAGAACTGCTTCCTGCTGGGAAGGGTTGGCATTTGAACCGTTCATCAGGGATGCGGGATGTCATTGGAAGGATGATGGAGGTTGGTGTTGGTGTGATAAACCCAGCCTAATTCCCTCTTAAGATCAGGAGCCATCTTGTCACATGTTATAAAAGATTCATTTCTGTTTTCTGTAAAATATTAGCCTGGCAGGATTTTAATGTTTTAAACTTGCTTGGAATTCCTGCCTGTGCCTTGAACTCACCCATGCCTGACTTTCTCTGACCAGATAACAACTTTCTGAAACTTTAGTGGCACTGAGAAACTGATGTGACTCCATTTTTGAGAAATCAGCTTCTACCTCAAGGCCTGTCCAGCGGGAGGGGGCGTATACCCACCCTGCTGAGTTGTTTGTCTGTAAATAACAGGAGAGATCTGCAGCGCCAGGTGTCCCTGACTCAGTTACCCTAGGTGAGGTCCCATAGAACTCCCTAGCAACCAGCAACCAGCAATCAGCGTGAGACAGCGAAAATACCTGAAATGCCAGGTGACCCTCCCAGTAGTTTCGGTGATTGATAAAATGCTAGGAAACAGTGTAGTTTAGTGCATACACCCTCATGGTTTAAACCATACAGTTCAAACGTATCCACCTCTTGTACTAACCAATCACCCTTACCCAACTTGTTCCCTCCAGCGAATGTGCTAATCAATGTTAAGAATTGTTATTTCGGGCTGGGATTGTGGCTCAGTGGTAGAGCGCTCCCCTAGCATGGGCAGGACCCGGGTTTGGTTCTCAGCACCACATAAAAATAAAGGCATTGTGTTGTGTCCTTCAAAAAAAAAAAAAAAAAAAAAAAAAGAGTTGATTTTCCCGCGGTATGAAATGATTTACTGTGTGATGTTGTGACACATAGAGTATCTCCCCCCCAAAACCTATAGATCCTCACTGAACTAAGGGCCAGGACTCACCCCTCAGGACCTCTGGGTCGGAAACGGTTGTGAGTCCAGGCTCGAGCTTGCAATAAAGACTCTCATGTGATTGCAACAGATTCGGCTCCTGGAGATCTATTGGGGTCCCACAAATCTGGCATTATAGCACCTCATAAATTCTGGCTTTCCCTGATGTTGGGATCTAAATTTACTCCCTAAGTGCTGAACCATTTAGACCATTAACTTACTACCTGCCTTTGTGTTGTGCTTGTCAAAATTCTGTTATCTTTAAGTTCTCCAGACACCCTCCCCACTCTTTTGCAACTTTCTGTGCTATAAAGCTGCACTCCTCCTAGAGAGCTGAGGGGCTGTCTTCTATTCCCACGGGTTTCTGGAGAGACAGCCCTGGCTGGCCGGAATTACAAGCTTGCTTTTATTTGATTTAAATTGGAGTCAGTGGTCATTTCTTTGCGTTGTGGTTTAACAGGTGGAATGCTGTTCTTCATGCCCCAATTTTTAGGGAGGGATTGGTATTCCTGTAACAAAAGCTGGTTTATAGTTTGATTAGATATTTTTTTTTGATCTGGGCTTGAACCAGTCTAATGATGCAGGGGGAAAGCATTAACAGAAGGCCTATGACAAGGAGAGGGATCAGGAAAGGAAGTGCCCACTGGAGAAGGCGATTACTTAGCTGCCATCCTTCAGCAGAGGAGAGCTGTTTTTTCTGATGCTCAAGGTCTTGTTGGAGTTGTTTTATCTTATCCTTTACTATACCAGATTGATTGACATAAAAATAGCATTCCTCCTGTAGGTACAGACAAAGTCTGCCTTTTTCAATCATAAAAAGATCAAGCTCCTTCGATGCAGCAGAATCACAGCAGCTAAAGAATCAAGCTGGGACTATATGGCTAGCAAGTGGCTCTAAGTCTCCTAGAAATTGGAATGGTAATTCCTGGTAATGGTACCCCTGGGAAGCGAGCGCAGAATGAGGAAGGAGGGCAAAAATAAAAAAGGGAAGGATGGTATTCATGGTTCTGCAGATGTATTCATGGTTCTTGTGGTCCTCAGAGACCCAAGGAAGATTGGGGGTTCCGGCCTTGGAGAAACGCAGCTTGGGAGGGCCTGTGGGTGTCACTGTATAAAAGGGTGGATACAACAATTTTAAATGGGAGTTATGAACTCAATATGGGATGCCCTAAAGGTGGACTGTAAGAATAACCCCTTAGGGTTCAGGCCGTTTTGCAGAGAGTTGAGAGGAGGAGGTGAGCCTGTTGGGGGGTAGTTAAAACGTACCAGGTCACCAGGAGACAGTGTGGGAGAAGGGGAAGAGGCAGAACGAGGCTTTGCCAGAACAGCATTACCGTATTGCCAAAGAAGGTTCCCAATGTATGCAAGAAGGGGCCAGAAAAGACGAGGCGCAAGGGGGAGTAGATAATCAGAGAGTGGTGAGCTGAGCAGGGATATAGGCCATCCATATAGGAGCTCAAAAGGGGAGATGTTAAGTGGCTTCTTTGGGAGGGCTTATAACCTAAGAAGAGCCAAGAGAAGGAATTTAGTCCAATCTAAATATAATTCATGGGACACTTTAGTGAGAATGTTCTTCAAGGTATGTGTGGTTGGTATGCTCCACCTTGCCAGAGGACTGGGGATGGTAGGGGATATGAAAATGCCAGGGGATGTTGAGTGCCTTAGCTACAGACGGTGAAACATGGGAAGGAAATTCAGGACCATTATGAGACTGGAGTGAGAAGGGGAGGACGAATTGGGGAAGAATGTGTTCAAGGAGGATGTTGGCCACTGTAGGGGCATATTTATTGGTGGAAGGAAAAGCCTTGACCCATCCCAAGAAGGTGTCGAAAGTACGGAGAAAAATTTGTACCACTTGACCAGGGGCATAAGGGTGAAATTCAGCTGCTAATCAGAGCAAAGGAGATATCCTCTTGCTTGGTGTAAAAGGAAAGCAGGTGGGCGGAGATTGAAAGTGGGACTGGGTTTTTGGGAAAATTTCACAGGAGGCAAAGAGGGTAGAGAGAAATTGTAGGTCCTCTGCAGAGAGTTTAAGGTGTCTGTCTGATGGGATTTACAATGTGAGATTCCAATGGCAGTGGGAAGCTTTGAGGCCTGAAGGAGATCTGAGATAAAGGGGACATTAGTAATTGAGTTCCCTTGGAGGTAAGGAATCTGCACTCCTTCCAAATAGCAGAGTGGGGGGAGAAGTATGTGAAAAGCCTATTTAGAGTCAACGTAGACATCTAGGGATGCTCCCTTTTCAAAAGTGAAGGCTCTGATGAGGGCAATGAGTTCAGACTGCCGATTGGATGTATTACCTGGGTGTCAGGGGAGCTCCCATCCACCTAACCAAGGGTAGAGGAGATTCATCCGTTGAGCCGGGGGAACTATCTAACCAGACTGTGTGTGTGTTGCGGGGGAGAACGCTCCCACTGCACCCAGGGTAGAGGGGACTCCCCCGTAAAGGGGGGAGACCTCTCTAACCGGGGTGTTGTGGGAGCTCGATCCAGTGCAATCAGGGTGGAGGGGACTCCTCCCTCGAAAGGTGAGACCCTTCTAACGGGAGTGTCCGGGGGAGCTAGAATCCCAACACACCCAGGGAAGAGGGGACTCCGCCCTCCAGAAAGGAGAACCCTCTGACCTGGGCGTAGGGGGGCACCCCTGCCACACCAGAAATAGAGGGGACTCCCCCCTTCAGAAGAAAGACTCCTCAAACCTGGGTATGGAAGGGGGGAGCCAGTGTAGAGGGGACTCCAGCCTCCAGGAAGGAGACTCTCGAATATGGGTTTCGGAAAGGGGACCCCCGCTGAACCCGGGGTAGGGAAAACTCTCCGCTCAAGGAAGGAGACCCTCTAACCTGGGTGTCAGGGAGCTCGTGTACCACCCCACCCAGGGTAGAGAGGACTTCCCTCTCTAGAGGAGAGAACCATCTAACCTGGTGTGTGTGTGTGGGGGGGGGCTCTACCACATTCAGGGTCGAGGGCACTTCCCCGGCTCTAGGGGTGAGGACCCCTCCAGTCTGGGTGTTGGGGCGAGCTCCCACCGCACCCAGGGTGGAGGGGACTCCCCTCTCAAGGGGACGATGGTATACACCCGAAACCTAGGTTAAAGGGGTCTCCCAACTCTAGGGGAGTCCCTTCTACCCTGGGTGCAGTGGGAGCTCCCCTTTGACGCCCAGATTAGAGGGGTCTCCCTCCTCGAGGGAAGAGCCACCTCTACCCTGAGTACGGAAGGAGCTCCTGCCTAGGGGAAAGACCACCCTCTCACCTGGGTGTCGGGGGCAGCTCGTATGCCACCACACCCAGGGTAGGGGGGACTCCGCTCTTAGGGGGGAGACCCCTCTCACCTGGGTGTCGGGGTTATCTCATATGCCATTGCACCAATGGTAGGGGGGACTCGGCCCCCAGTGGGGAGACCCCTCTAACCTGGGTGTCAGCTGCAGCTTCCACAAGACGCAGGGTAGGGGGGACTCCCCCCTCTAGTGGGGGAGACCTCTCTAACCTGGGTGTCGGCGGCAGCTCGTATGCCATCGCACCCAGGGTATTGGGGACTCCCCCTTCTAGTGGGGAGACCCCTCTCACCTGGGTGTTGGGGGCAGCTCCTATGCGATTGCACCCAGGGGGGGGACTCCGCCCTCTAGGGGGAGACCTCTCTCACCTCAGTGTCCAGGGAATCTCGAGTGCCATCACCCCCAGGATGGGGAGACTCTCTCCTCTAGTGGGGAGACTCCTCTCACCTGGTGTCGGGGGCAGCTCTTATGCCACCGCACCCAGGGTAGGGGAGACACGGCTCTCTAGGTGGGAGACCCCTCTATCCTGGGTGTGTGGGGCAGCTCGTATGCCACCGCACCCAGGGTAGGGGGGATTCCGCTCTTTAGTGGGGAGACCCCTCTAACCTGGGGGTCGGGGGCAGCTCCAATCGCACCCAGGCAAGGCGGGACACCGCCATCTAGTGGGGAGACACCTCTCACCTGGGTGACGGGGGCAGCTCGTATGCCACTGCACCTTGGGTAGGGGGGGACACCCCTCTAAACTGGGTGTGGGGGCCAGCTTGTATGTTACCTGACCCAGGGTCGGGGGAATCCACCCTCTAGGGGGGAGACCTCTCTAACCTGGGTGTCGGGGGCAGCTATTATGCCATGGCACACAGGGGAGGAGAGACTCCCCCTTTTAGTGGGAGACCTTCTCACCTGGGTGTCAGAGGCAGCTCGTATGCCATCGCACCCATGGTGGGGGGGGCCTCCGCCATCTAGTGGGGAGACCTCTCTAACTTGGGTGTCAATGGCAGCTCCTATGCCATCACACCCAGGGTAGGGGGGACTCGGCCCTCAAGTGGGGAGACCCCTCTAACCTGGGTGTCGGGGACAACTCGTAGGCTACCGCACCCAGGGTAGAGCGGACTCCCCCCTCGAGAGGGAACACCTCTCTCCCCTGGGTATGGGGGGCAGCTCGTATGCCACCGCACCCAGTTCGGGGGCACTCCGCCCTCTAGGGGGGAGACCCCTCTCACCTGGGTGTCGGGGTCATCTCATATGCCATCGCACCCAGGGTAGGGGGGAGTCCCCCCTCTCATGGGAGACCTCTCTAACCTGGGGGTAGGGGGCAGCTCCCACGGCACCCAGGCAAGGGGGGACACCGCCACCTAGTGGTGAGACTCCTCTTACCTGGGTGTCGGCTGCAGCTCCCACAAGACGCAGGCTACGGGGGACTCCCCCCTCTAGTGGGGAGACCCCTTTAACCTCGGTGTCGGGGGGCAGCTCTTTTGCCATCGAACCCAGAGTAGGGGGTCTCCGCCCTCTAGGGGTAGACCCCTCTAACCTGGATGTCGGGGGCAGCTCGTATGTCACTGCACCTTGGGTAGGGGGACTCCCCCTTGGAGGGGGGACACCACTCTATACTGGGTGTCGGGGCCAGCTCGTATGTCACGTGACCCAGGGTCGGGGGAATCCACCCTCTAGAGGGGAGACCCCCCTCTAACCTGGGGGTCGGGGGCAGCTCCCACAAGACGCAGGTAGAGGGGACTCCCCTCTCTATTGGGGAGACCTATCTATCCTGGGTGCCGGGAGCAGCTCGTATGCCACCGCACCCAGGGTAGAGGGGACTCGGCTCTCTAGTGGGGAGATCCCTCTAACCTGGGGGTCGGGGGCAGCTCTCACGGCACCCCGGCAAGGGGAGACACCGCCATCTAGTGGGGAGACACCTCTTACTTGGGTGTAGGGAGCACCTCCCACCGCACCCAGGGTAGGGGAAACTGCCCCCCTCTAGTGAGGAGACCCCTCTAACCTCTGTGTCGGGGGCAGCTTGTTTGCCATCGAACCCAGGGTAGGGGGTCTCCGCCCTCTAGTGTGGAGATCCCTCTAACCTTGGTGTCAGGGGCACCTAGTATGCCATTGCACCCAGGGTAGGGGGGACTCCCCCCTTGAGGGAGGACACCCCTCTCACCTATGTGTCGTGGACAGCATGTGTGCCACCGCACCCAGGGTAGGGGGGACTCATCCCTCTAGGGAGGAGGCCCCTCTAACCTGGGTGTCCGGGGCAGCTGGTATGCCATCGCACAGAGGGTAAGGGGGACTCCATGCTCCAGGGGGGAGGTCCCTCTAACCTAGGTGTCTCGGGGATCTCCCCAGTGAACCCAGGGTAGACGGGACTCTCCCCTCCAGGAGAAAGTTCCCTGTAACCTGGGTGTCAGGGGGAGCTCCCCACTGCACCTAGGGTAGAGGGGACTCCCCCCTCCAGGTGGGAGGTCCTTCTAAACTGGGTGTGTGTGTGTGGGGGGAGCTCTGTGCACCTCTGAGTTGTCCCTGCTGCCCCACCATCCCCAGCCCTGCTCTTGCTCCTCCACTCCCTCCAGCTGGCGACTTCCCAGGGTAGAGGGGACTCCCCCCTCCAGGGAGGAGGTCCCTCTAACCTGCTTGTAGGTCCTCCTAGCTGTCAGGTTTCCTTGCACACCTGTGAGTCCGCGGGAAAAGTATTCTTTCCTCTTTGAGCCTTAGTTTCTGGGGGTAACTAAAAGTTCCCAGCTGGCAGGAGAAACGCAAGAATTGGTCTTTGTTAATATAATATGTTCCCCGTCCCTACTTATTGGCAATATATATTCATCTTTAGAGCCCGGATGATCACAGAAGCCCGGTGCCTCTTGAGTGCTGGCAAGGTCTCTAGTACTGAGCTACATCCCAGCCCCTTCCTTGGACGTGGTGGACTTTGTTTTTTGGCCCAGCGGCACTGTCCACCTGGCTCCGCCCCCCGCACTGTTCACCTGGCTCCGCCCTCCGCACTGTCCACTGGCTCCGCCCTCCGCACTGTCCACCTGGCTCCGCCCCCTGCACTGTTCACCTGGCTCCGCCCCTCTACGGCTTCACCGCCTCCGGTTGCCGGAGGCTCTTCGGGAGACGCACTCAAACACTTCCAAACCACACCTCCCCAAAAAGCAAAACCTCAAGGATGTGGAATTTCACTTTCCAGCTGATTCGACCATTGCCAGGGTTCTTGCGAGGTGCGCGCCATCCGCTCCCACATCCCAGCCTCAGGTCCACCCCCTCCTCCCAGGTCCTACTGTCTTCACTGCAGCCCTGGCCCCTACCGAGGGCCAGCTACGGTGCCGGGTCCTGGGGTAACCTGGGGGGAAAAACATGGACTATGCCCTCGAGGGGCGCACTCGTGGCTGAACTGTCCCTGCTGCCCCAGCACCCCCAGCCCTGCCCTGGCTCCTCCACTCCCTCCAGCTGGCGACTTCCCAGCAATTCTTCAAGCTCATGCCGTCACCTTTGCCAAGAGGACTTCCCTGGTGCACAGGCGGGGACAGGCGCCCTCTTTTCATTCCCATAAGCACCTGCGGAAAACGGCTGCGACCCTTGCCTTTTCTGGGTTCTCACCTCTCTTCGCCCGTGTCTTCCTGGGTCCTCTCGAAGCCGCAGCGCCTCCTGGGCGTGACACATGGTCCACGTTCAGTGAATGCTAAGTGAACCGAGCTTTGTGACCAACAGAACTGGAAGGATGCCAACGGTAGCACTCAGGAGAGGTTCTGATCTGGAGATTCTTGCTCACAAAGCTCTAGCATCTCGCAGATGGTTGGTTCTGGCTTCCCTGAAACCATCTCCTTGGCAATCAGTTCAGCCTCTCCTGCCAGGGGACGTCTGGTCTCTCTAGGAGTCGCTTGTCTTCTCTACCCTAGGTTACACCTGTCCTTCGTGGGCCGGCTTTACTGGTGTCTGCATCTAAGTTCATACAGTGTCCTAGATAGGGATACACTGCTCTGGCCCTAAACTCTTATTCCTTAGTGAGTTTTTCTCTTTCTCATGCTGTTTCCCAACTGCATTCTAGTCTTCTCTGATCTGGACTCTGGGATCAAATATGCTTGGATTTATATTTCTAGCCATGAGACCAGGACAACTTATCTTTTTGCATTTCTTCAAGTGTAAAATGGGAAACTAATTATGGTCCTAACCTCAGAACAGGGTGGGGACAAAGCATGTAGGATGCTAAGTCTGTTGTGCCACTTGCATGTGTAGAATATGCATGCTGTCTTATAAGTTGTCCCCTATGTCTCATATGTCAATTACTGGACATCTCCATACTAATTATTAATTATTTAGCTTGCTTTTTCCCTTCAACTTTTAAAACTTTGTGGGGGGGGTGGGTAGAAAAAGGAAAGACAGTAGAATGAATTGGACATAATTTTCCTATGTTCACACATGAATACATGACCAGTGAAATTCCGCATCATGTACAACCACAAGAATGGGATCCTCATTGGAATGGGTTGTACTCCAGGTATGTATAGTATGTCAAAATCCACTCTACTGTCATGTATATCTAAAAAGAACAAATTTTCAAACAAGGAACTCAAGAAAAAGAAAACTTTTTTTCTTAGTCAACTAAAAATAATTATGCTAGTTGTCTTGAAAGGTAATTTGTAAAAGAATAATAAAAAAATCCATTTATTTGTGGGAAGTGAAAGTCTCTATAATAAATCTTCCTAAATTCTTTCTCTCTCCCTAAAGAAAAGTATTATTAGGACTGGGGTTGTGGCTCAAGTGGTAGAGTGCTTGCCTAGCATGAGCAAGGCACAGAGTTTGATTCTCAGCACCACATCTAAATAAATAAATAAGTCCATCAACAACTAATTTAAAAAAATATATTCTAAAAAATTATCATTTGATATTTATCTTTCCAGATATGCATTTTCATACATTTGCATTATACATGGCACATAAACCCAGATATTTTTAAAATATCATACATGAGTTCATACACTATACTAGTTTGTTTTTCCATTTCTATAACACAATACCTGAGGCTGGATAGTTTATAAAGAAAAGACTTTTATTTTTATTCTTTTGTGATGCTGGGGATGGAACCCAGGAGCTTGTGAATGCTAGGCAAGTGCTGTTTCACTGAGTTACAACTCTAACCTCCCAAAGAGGTTTATTTAGCTTACAGTTTTGGACGGTGAAAGTCCAAGATTGGGTGGCCCCTTCTATATGGTCTCTGATGAGGGCCACTTTGACTATGTCCCAGCATGGCAGATTGTCGGAAGCCATTCTCACACGTGACTGGGTGACTCCCGGTTAGGGTCTGAGGCGCTCTGGCTGTGTCGGAGCTTTCCCGGCCCTCTCCTGATGAGAGAACCTGTCCGTGTGGGGGTGTAACTGACCACTGACCCCGGAGGCCCAATCACTGACCCTGACCTTGGAGTGCGGCCCCCCTTCAACCTTCATTGGATGGAATTATCCCCTGAATTTCTTGCTCCCCAATAAAAGGCTACTCCCTGGCGTGCTCGCTCTCTCTCTCTCCTGCTAGCCCTGAGTAATCCTTGCTGCCCTGCCGGGCGGTTAGAGGAGGGAACCAGAGAGGGGAGCCGTCTCGGACCTGGTCATAGAAAAAAGGTAACTGAGTCTGTGTGTTTATTTCGATCTCACTAGCTAACTTTTATGCCAAGAACCTCATTAATGAAACCATTGCGCTGGCCGCATGGTAGAATTGGCGCCCAACGTGGGGCATTCTAGATTAGCTAGATTGAGTGGGAGCGCGCTATAAAGATAAAGAAAAAAGTAAAGATAAAGGAAGTGGTGACAATTTGGGTCACAAAAGGAAGTGGTGACAATTTGGGTCACAAAAGTACCTTAAGATATTGAAGGAAAGAGACGTTAAATTAATTAAAATAAAAAATTCAACTTCTACCTATAAGGAAATGTAACTATTTTAGACAGTATAATTAATCAGAAAGGAAAACAGATAAAGAAAGCTCAGTTATTACAATTCTTAGAGATTGTAGGTAAATATTGTCCTTGGTTTTGTGAACAAGAATCTCCAAATTTACTTACTTGGGAGAAATTAGGAAGAAAGTTGCAAAAGGTCTGTCTTTCAAATGAATTACCTGGAGGCATAGATAATATTCAGAGAACCTGGACGGCCTTGGAAGTTTGTCTTTTTAAATATATGGGCCAGAATTCGTGGCCCCCTGAAGACCTGCTAAAAGGCATTCAACGGGCCATCAAGTCTATTCAAATGGAAAATCCGCCTGAGGCTAAGTTAATTCCTTTTCCCTTAAGCCACTTAAAAACAAAGGCACTAGGGACCAGGCCCAAAGTTAAAAATGTAAATTTAAATTTACAAAATCAGGCTACTCCACAGGGAGATTATGGAGAGCAATATCAGAAAGGAGATACCTCCAAGGTCCTAGAGAGCCCTCCAAGGGAGGTAGAGGATCTTCCTGGAGAGGAAAATGTGGAAGAGATTCCTAGAGGGGCTCAGAGTTCTTCTCAGCCACGTGACTTAGAAGCCCAATTTCAAAATGGCGACAGCACAGAACCTTTACCAGCTAATCTATGGGGGAGAGATATTTTAACCAAAATGGGATTATTATTAGTTACTCCTAACACTATAAGGTTAGTTGAGGAAGTTAGTCCAAGGTATTTTCCTGGAGATGATAAGGAGACCCTTCAGGAAGAGTATCTGTTTACAAACCAGTCTCCACGACAAAGATTAGTAAATGCTCCAAGCCAAAATTTTTATTAGGGGCCCTGAGTACTTCCCCGATCCCTAAGACAGCTGAACAAATAACTTGGCTCACAGAGGAGCCTATATGGATTTCTCAGTGGCCCATCTCAGGGGAAAAGCTTAAAATAATTCATAGGTTAGTAGAGGAACAACTTCAGGCTGGTCATATAGAACCAACGCTTAGTCCTTGGAACACACCTATATTTGTTATTAAGAAAAAGTCAGGAAATTGGAGATTGCTACAGGATTTAAGGGCAATAAATCATGCAATTCAGCCTATGGGATCCTTACAGCCAGGACTTCCCTCTCCCACAGCCATTCCTTTAGATTATAGCTTGATGGTAATAGATTTAAAAGACTGTTTTTTTCTCTATAAGGTTACATCCTGGAGATTGTGAGAGATTTGCTTTCACTGTCCCAACAATTAATTTTAAGGAACCTGTTAAAAGATATTGCTGGAAAGTACTCCCACAGGGAATGCGTAATAGTCCTACTCTGTGCCAAAAATACGTAGACCAGGCGATAGATCCCATAAGAAGTAGCTTTCCTGATGCATATATTATTCATTTTATGGATGATATATTATTGGCTCATGCTAATCCAGAGGTACTTTCAGAAATTTTTACTCAGTTAGAGACTTCGCTTGCAGCAATGGGTTTATGCATAGCTCCTCAAAAAATTCAAAAAGTGTCACCTTTTCAATATCTAGGTCAGATAATTCAAGGACGTACAATCCGTCCTCAAAATCTTCAGATAAGAATTAAGGAGTTACATACCCTTAATGATTTTCAAAAGCTATTAGGAGATATTAATTGGCTGAGGCCATCCTTAAAACTAACTACTTCTGAGTTAAGTCCTTTATTTCAGATATTACAAGGAAATCCTTCTCCAACCTCTCCACGTCAGCTAACTTTAGAGGCTAAAACAGCTTTAAAAAAAGTTGAAAATGCAATTAAAAATGCACAGCTTACTAGAGTTGATCCTAAGAAAATGGTGTATTTATTAATATTTCCAACTGAACATACACCAACAGGAGCCATATGACAAAAATTAGGAGTTATTGAGTGGATTTATTTATCCCACTCCCCTCAAAAAACATTAATTCCTTTTCATGATTCTATAGCTCAATTAGTAATTAAGGGTAGAACTAGGATTTTACAATTAATTGGATCTGAACCTGATATCATAATTATTCCATTTTCTGTTCAACAGATTAATTGGCTTTTTCAAACTTCTAGCCCATGGCAAATAGCTTTTGCTGATTTTCCTGGCCAGATAGATAGTCACTATCCTCGTGATAAGATTATACAATTTACATCATTAACGTCACTTATTTTTCCAAAGATTGTACGTGCCCATCCTATAGATGAAGCCTTATCAGTGTTCACTGATGGATCAAGTTCAGGTAAAACAAGATTTTATAGTCGTGTTCACACAGAGGTAATACAAACTTCTTATACTTCTGCCCAAAGAGCAGAGCTTCAAGCTCTGATTTGTGCCTTAACTTACTTTACAAATGAGCCTATTAACATTTATTCTGACAGCTTATATGCAGTCGGAGTTACTAAAAATATTAAAACTTCAGTTATTGGGTATACTTCATCACAAGAGTTATTTAAATTATTTCATAATTTACAAAAGGCAGTGCTAATGCGGAAATATCCATGTTTCATAGGACATATACGAGCTCATACTAATCTTCCAGGACCTTTAGCTTCAGGTAATAACAAAATTGACAAACTCGTAGCTTTTTGTCAACAGATGTCTTCATATGACTGTGCACTAGCTTCCCATTCCTTGCATCATCAAAATGCTTCTAGCTTACGTAAAAAATTTAATATTACTAGAGAACAAGCTCGTCAGATTGTAAGCCAATGCCCTAAGTGTGTTATTCACACTCCATCTCTGCCATCGGGTAAATCCCCGTGGATTAAAACCAAATCAAATCTGGCAAATGGATGTAACTCATATTCCTCAATTTGACAAACAGTGTTATGTGCATGTCATAGTGGACACTTATTCTAGATTTATTTTTGCCACAGCACGTACTAAGGAAAATTCTCAAAATGTAATTTCTCATTGCCTAGCAGCTTTTTCTGTTTTAGGATGCCCTATGCAGATTAAAACAGATAATGCTCCAGCTTATGTGAGCTCTTCTTTTCAACAATTTTGTCAAGAGTTTAAAATTAATCATAAAACAGGAATTCCTTATAACCCCCAAAGTCAAGCCATTGTAGAACGAGCTCATTTATCTATTAAACTTCAATTACAAAAATTAAAAAGGGGGGATAGGCTTATGACTCCCCAAAATAGCCTTAATCATGCCTTGTTTGTTTTAAATTTTTTAAACTGTGACACAGAAGGTCACACTGCTGCTGAGAGACAAATGTCTCCCTCAGTAACAGGCCCTTTAGGCAGAGTTTTGTGGAAAGATTTACAGACCGGTCAGTGGAAGGGCCCAGACCCGGTGATTATATGGGGCAGAGGGCATGCTTGTATTTTCCCAGAAAATTCTTCTCGTCCTATTTGGGTGCCTGAACGTGCTATCAGACATGGAGGAGATAGAACCCAGATTCAAGCGACTGAAGATCAACCCAGAGGAGCCCCCATCCAGAAGGAGGAGATATCGGAAAAGGATGAAGAAAGACCAGATTGACCCAGCCAAAAAGCTGATTTCATGGGAAGACGTGAAGAAGCTAACAACCCAGGCTTCCCGAATACTTCGAGACCTAGGAGAAAACAGGACCCCAATGATGATGGTAGCAACAGTAATTGCCCTACTGGGCTGTCAGGTAAAGGGGGATCAAGTAGACACTTACTGGACATATTTCCCAGATCCACCCCTGGTACACCCAGCTGTGTGGACTGGAGAATCTATTCCAGTATTTACTAATGACTCATTCATGATGGGAGGATTTACAGATACTCATATTACTCCCAATCATGTGACTAGATTTAATTATTCTGGCTATAGTGCCCAATTACCCTTGTGTTGGTCCCACGATAAACATGCTGGCTGTCTGAAAGTATCATTCGAAAAAAAAGACAGCGATTGGTAGACCTAGACTGACAAATAATTCTATTTATGGAGATTTAAAACCTAATACTAGATCAGTAATTAAGATGGGACTTTCCCATAATAAGCCAGTCATTTCTACAAAACCTCCACAGATACACCACTGTCCAAATAGTTCTACAATTGAGATTGGCACCTTTCCTAAATGGATGGATTGTATAAATCCCTTTCCTGTACAACATAAGGTGTCTAAAGATAGTGGGTATATTTTAGACTGGTCTCCAAAAATTGATAAGAGACAATTACGAAGAAATTCTGCTATGACACCTACAGGATTTGTTAGTAATATTTTGACTTATAGTAAAGGTGGTGTTCAAAAAGATATTTGGCGTTTAATTGCTGCCTCAGAATTCTTACATTTTACAGACAGACCCTTACCAAGATTTATTGGCAAAAACTGTAAAGAGGGATCTTGCTATGGCTTACGAGCTTGTGTCCAATCTCCTTATGTTTTAATCATTGGAAATGTAAAAGTTAAATGGATAGATGACAGATATATTGTTACTTGTAATAAATGTAACCTAACCAATTGTATTACTAGGTATAATGGAGGAAAAGGAGTGCTGATACTTCATCAGCCCTCTTTCGTTTTATTACCTGCTAATATTTCAGAGCCATGGTATGCTGATGCTGGTTTACAAGTCTTACAGCAAATTCATGCCCAGCTGGCAAGACCTAAACGTGCTATTGGAGTTATAATTGTTGGTGTTTTGGCGCTAGTCTCTTTTATTGCATCAACTGTCTCTGTGTCTCTGACATTGTCTCAGAATATTCAGCATGCAAAATTTCTTAATAATTTAGCTCAAAATACTTCCAAGGCTCTGCGTAATCAAGTAAATATTGATGAAAAGATTGAAACTAAATTAAACGCCTTAGAGGCAACTGTTATTGACATAGGTAATGAACTTTCAGCCTTAAAATTTAAAGAAAGGCTTAAATGTCATGCTAATTATAAGTATGTGTGTGTTACAGCTGCCAAGTACAATGCTTCTCTCTGGGATTGGGAGAAGGTTAAAAACCATTTGTTAGGTATTTGGCAAAATAGTAATAATAGCTTGGATATTCTGGAACTTCATCACCATATCCAAGACATTCAAAATAATAGAGCTGATTTTTCAGATCCTTCTTCTTTGGCTAACCAAATATTAAAGGAGTTAAATGGATTCAACCCTGGAAATATTCTTAAACACTCGGCCTGGTACATTATTGGATTATTCTCTTTGCTGCTAATTCTTTATTGCGTTGTAATTGTAGGATGGCGAGTCTTCAGAACAAGAATGCAGAAACTCCAGAGAGTGAACCGCCGCCTCATTTTTGCGAAAAGAAAGGGGGAATATGTCGGAAGCCATTCTCACACGTGACTGGGTGACTCCCGGTTAGGGTCTGAGGCGCTCTGGCTGTGTCGGAGCTTTCCCGGCCCTCTCCTGATGAGAGAACCTGTCCGTGTGGGGGTGTAACTGACCACTGACCCCGGAGGCCCAATCACTGACCCTGACCTTGGAGTGCGGCCCCCCTTCAACCTTCATTGGATGGAATTATCCCCTGAATTTCTTGCTCCCCAATAAAAGGCTACTCCCTGGCGTGCTCGCTCTCTCTCTCTCCTGCTAGCCCCGAGTAATCCTTGCTGCCCTGCCGGGCGGTTAGAGGAGGGAACCAGAGAGGGGAGCCGTCTCGGACCTGGTCATAGAAAAAAGGTAACTGAGTCTGTGTGTTTATTTCGATCTCACTAGCTAACTTTTATGCCAAGAACCTCATTAATGAAACCATTGCGCTGGCCGCATGGTAGAGCAGATGGCATCATGAGGGGGAGACCACACAGTGGGACAGGAAGCCAGGGACCAGGGAGCAGCCAGTCTTATTCTTTTTATAACAATGCATTCCCTGGTCCCCTGTTGTTCCTGTTGTTAAACGATGTGCTTTTTAAAAAGCCCTCTTGAAATGTACAATTTGGTGAGGTTTTATATATTTTGTGTAACCAGGGCCACTCTCTAATTTCAGAACATTTAACCCCCTACCCACAAAGAAACACTGCCTGTAGTCATCCTCACCCCCCAACCCAGCCCCTGACAACCGCTGACCCTCAGCAGCCTCTGTGGATCGCCTGTGTCATGCCCTGAGGTCTTCTGTACCTTCCTCCTTTGCTTACCGTGGTGTTTTCCAGATCCATCCATGCTGTGATAGCACCAATACTTCATTACCTTTGTTTCATTCAAAGCTTTAAATGGACCTGGTGCAGAGGCACATGCCTGTAATGCCAGCGACTCAGGAGGTTGAAGCAGGAGGATCACAAGTTCAAAGCCAGCCCCAGCGACTTAGGCCCTCAAAATAAAATAAAAAACAGGGCCGGGAAGAGGTAGAGTCAGAGGTAGTTCAGATGGTAGAGTCTGCCTGGGTTAAACCCCTCACAACACACACACACACACACACACACATGATTAAGTTGTAGTAAAAATACAAAGCACCAAATTCAACTGTTTTTAAGTGTGTGGTTCAATAAAGTGTGCGACAGAAGTTTTTTGTCTTGCAGCTCTGAACCCTATTGAACAACTCCTCACTTCTTCTCCCCCGACGGCCCCATTGGACTTTCTGTTTTTATTAAT
The DNA here is from genome assembly GCF_048772815.1 of Callospermophilus lateralis. Lineage (NCBI taxonomy): Eukaryota > Metazoa > Chordata > Mammalia > Rodentia > Sciuridae > Callospermophilus > Callospermophilus lateralis. The sequence goes on along the minus strand of NC_135305.1, from coordinate 149,025,269 downwards.
TTGAGTACTTTAGATTCTTCATGTAAGTGGGGTCTTACACACTTGTCTTTTGGCAGGTGGGCATCTCACTTATTAGCCTAATGTCCTCCCAGTGTGGCCATGGGGTGGCACGAGACAGGGCTCCTTCCTTCTGTCCTGTCTGTGTTGGCCACTCTCATCTACTCATCTGTCAGCAGGTGACTGGGTCGCTCCCACCTCTTGGTTACCGTGAAGGACCAAGGGTACCCGAATGGCTCTTTGGGATCCTGTTCGAAGTTCTCTTGAATATGTCCTGAAATAGGCTCCTGGGTGGAGGCGGCTCGGCTAGTTGGCTGAGGAACAGCCACACTGTCTCCATGGCAGCTGCCCCTCCCACAGGTCCACCCCGGGGTGCAGGACCCCCATTTCCCTACAACCTGGATCCCAGGTTTCTTACTTTCTTTTGCTGCTGCTTATTTTTTGAGTGACTGTCTTAATGGCCTGAGGTTCTTCTCACCTGGTTTTGAGCTGCATTTCTGTGATGCTGGGTGATGTTGAGCTTCTTGGGTTTGGTTCTTTGCTTCTTTGGCCTTATTAGAGTAACTGGCTTCAAGTTGAGTAAATCCGACATCTGGGCTTCCTCAGAGACAGTTTATATCTGTTGGATTTTCCTGTGTATGATCCCTACTTTCTTGTTTTTTTTTTTTTCATATCTCCTAATATTTTTAAAGTGGACATTTTTAATAATGATGATGATGATGATGTAACAACTCTGGTCATCAGGTTCCCGCCACTCCCCCCTGGGAGAGCACGTGGTTGTTGCTTTTGCTTTGGAGTTGTTAGGTGACTGTTCTAAACTAGTTCAGTAGTCTGTGCTGTCTGTCATGGGTGGCCGTAGAGGTCTGTCCTCCATCAGCTAACACAGAACAGAGAAATGAGCCCTGGGGAGTGGGGAGAACCCACTGCCAGAGGGGTCCACCTTCCTGTTTCTTTGTGCATCCCCTATTTTTTCAGAATATCCATCCCATCTCCTGCCCCACAAGCCGGCAAGTGAGCAGCTCTGGGGCAGACACCTGCTGGGTGGCCTCTAACTCCTGTAATTCTGGAGACAGTGTCAGATCCCATAGGTTGGGGGCTCAGTCCCCAAGACTGTCCCTCTGCTTCTGACGCCAATGGCATGCCCCAGGTTGCTGTCCCTGGGCTTCTGACCATGTGGCCATCAGTGGAGCTTCCTTCCCACAGCTCCCTCCTCGGGTGCCCTGGGTTTGCTAGAGTGGCTCATGGACCTTGGAGAAAGAGTTTAGTTAAATGTTACAGTTTATGAGAAAGGACATTCTGCAAAGGATACCAGCAAACACCAGAAGAAGAGGTGCAGGGGGCGAGGCTTGTGGGGCGGGGTGCCAAGCTGCCGCCCTCTGGGCATGCCGTCCTGCAGGAACCCTGGGCTCGGCTACCACCTGCTCTCTGAACCCTGTCCCGTCTGGTTTGTTATGGAGGCTTCATTACATAAGCTCACATTTCATAATGATTAGCTAAATCATCAGCCAAGGGTGATCTACGCCCCTCTCCCTTCCCTGGGGAGCTGGGGATGAAGGTCCCAATGACTCTGACTCTGACCCTGACTTGGTCTTCCCAGGGACAACCCTCATCCCTAGGGGCAGCCAGCCAACAGGCAACTCCGTAACATCAAACAAACAAACAAAAAAACCAAACCACTTGTCACTCTGGATACCCAAAGGATTTTAGGATTTGTGTGCCAGGAAATGGGACGAAGACCAAATATATATTTCACAATATCACAAAGACACATTCTCAAAACAGGTATAACTGGGTAAAAGGCAAGCATTGTGAAATTTCAGTAAGTCCTGCCAATGGCCCCCTCAAAAGACTTTGTTCCTCAGCTGCTTGAGCTGGGTCTCTCCCCACATCCTGGACATGCCCTTGAAATCTCTCCAACTTGAAATTGATTACATGGTAGAAATGATAATGTTTTGGAAATATTGTGTTAAACAAAAATATTATTAAAATTAATTGCAGGTGTGTATAGTGGAACACACCTGTAATCTTGGCAATTCAGGAGGCTGAGGCAGGAGGATTACACGTTGGAGGTCAGCCTGGGTAATTTAGCAAGACCCTGCCTCAAAATCAAAAAATTTTATAAAGGACTCGAGATATAGCCCAATGGTAGAGCACTTGCCTAGCAGGCATGAGGCCCAGGTTCAATCGCCGGTACAGTAAAATAATTAAAATAAAATAAATTATACCTGTTTCTTTTCACTTTCCAGTGTTGCTACTAAATTTTTAATTTTTATAATTTTTCACTTTGCAGTGCTAGGGCTTAAACCCAGGGGCTCATGCAAGCACTGTACCTCTGAGCTACCCTGCCTACTGGGGATATTAATATATGATTCTACACTGAAGAGAACTTTCTTTGCCTGTATATAAGCAAGTGTTCCCTCTGCTAAACTTATTCCATCTGTCAACTATTTTGGACCTCTTTTTCCTTATTGTACAATGGAACATCTACATGTATAACTCATGTGAATTCCAATGTATTCACCTTGGGCTGGAGGGAGAGACAGGGAGGAGAGAAACAGTGTAAATACCGTGGGAACTCACTTAACCATGACCTTTCACACTGACATTCGGCCCAGGCTTATGCGAAAGACATGGTGCAGTGTTAGTCTGGGGTTCCCGTGAGCCCCTTGACCATGACTTTACATTCCACTGGCTGTAAAGAGAATGAAGACGCTGTACCTCACTGAAGCATCTCCTCCCCTTCTCCCAAAACCCCTCCTCCCACCACAAAACATGCAAATACACCCCCATCAACATTCCTGTGTCTGCAGCAACTAGCAACCCCAATTCAGTTCATCTGAGAGCAAAACAGATTAACATGCAAAAAATTTGTATTTCTGTATCTGTGACATTTGTTCTTCTAGGACTTTGATCCAACTCATGGAATTGGGTTAGTATCATCTTATTATCTAATCTTTTTGCTTACTTACCTTGAACTTTTGGACAAATGTTAATTACAGCAAATCCTTGGCAATTCAAACTAGTTGGGAAGTCAAAATGAATTCTGGGTTGGTGTTTTCTCATAAATACAGTTTCTTAATATCCGGAGTATGTAGAAAATTCTAGTAAGCTCATTGCATTTTGATAAGCAGAGATGGAGTCTTTTAATTAAGTGACCAATATATATATAATTAATATTAGCTGTGTACAGGACACTTAACTGCTATGGGACTCGAATATTGGTCTCTTCAACTGATTAACAAGGTCTCTGAGAGGACAGGCATATCACTGTCGCTAGTCACAGAGGATATGTTTTGCTTTTGTTTTTTCTGCCTCTAATTCTCTCCACCCTGGCAGGTGCATATTCATTTTCCTCTGGAGAGCGACCCCCTCTCACACCCTATGGAGCCTGGGGTGGGCGAGGACACAGGCAGGTCAGAATTATCCCCTGGCCACAGGGCGCAGCCTGGATGAGTGGCAGGACGTCACTGTATTTCTTCTAGGGCTGTGGGGAGGGAGAAGACTTCCTTCCCTGGGGTTGCTAATGGGAATGCACACAGGCCGGAAGCTATCGGTGGCTCCATTGCCTTTTGCTGTAAATCAAATTGCCACAAGCTTGCATAAAACAACACAGATTTATTATTTTATAATTTCTGTGGATTAAGTAGTTTGGGCATGACAGAGCTGGGCCCCCTATGAACCCAGGGTCTCTCCAGAGGCTGCCATCAAGGTGTGGGCCCAGGCTGAGGGTTCATTTCAGTTGAGCTGGGACAGGGTCTGTCAGGTGTCTGAGCAGGTGTCTGAGCCAGTTAATGCAGCAGCCCAAAGAGTTAGCATTCACCACTGTGATGGGGGACAGGCTATAGGTGGAAAGCCCTGGGTGCTGAGTCAGAAAGGAGCCAAGTGTCCGCAGGGTTGGCCCCACCCACCCCGGCAGGAGTCCTTGGCAGAAGTAGTCAAAGAATCCCTGCCCAGGTCTCAGGTCAACAGACCCAAGAATGAAGGGCCTGGGCTAGGAACATGAGTATGGGTGAGGGCATTACCAGATACGGGGCCTGAATCTTTGACTTTAAGCCCCCCCACAGGCTGCAAGGCACCAGGCTGGTGTGGGAGGGGACCCTATGGGACCTGCCAGTGAAGCCCCTGTGATTGCCTGCAGTCAGGCAGAAAAATCTCAGAATTTTGTTTGTTTGTTGTTTTGTTTCACGGTACCAGGGATTGAACCCAGGGACACTCGACCACTGAGCTATATCCCCAGTCCTTTTTATTTTGAAACACAGTCTAAGTTGCCCAGGCTGGCATTGATCATGGGATCCTCCTGCTGGGATTACAGGTGTGTGTCACCACCCAGGGCCTCATAGGCTTTTAACCAGGATCTGATCTCTATTCATCTGAAGGCTCGACTGGGGAAGGATCCACCTCCAAGCTCGCGGGGTGGTTGTTGGCAGGGTTGGGCCTTTTTACAGGTGGACCTCTGCCACGTGACAGCTGGCACCCTGAAAGTTAGCAAGCCTGCAAGCTGAGAAGTCAACAGATAGCATGCACTACAAGATGGAAGTCCCAGTGTCACACGACCCCATCTGAAGTGACATCCCATTAACGGGTCATATGTTATTGGTTAGAAGCAAGTTATTCAAGGAGAGGAGATCACTCAGGGCTGTGAATACCAGGACGTGGGAATCACCAGGGCCATCTTGGAATATGCCCATCACAGTGGCTCTCTGGACACATAAAAACAGAGTTTGGCCAGGCACGGTGGCACATGCCTATAATCCTAATAATTTAGGAGTCTGACGCAGGAGGATCGCAAGTTCAAGGCCAGTCTCAGCAACTTTGCAAGGCCCTAAGCAATTTAGTGAGACCCTGTATCAAAAAAAAAAAAAAAAAGTCTGGGGACATAACTCAGTGGTTAAGTGCCCCTGGGTTCAATCTCCCATATCCTCACCCCCAGTAAGAAGGAGTGTCTATTTGAGGTTGAAACTAAAGGCAAAGCAGAGGAGCAGGCAGATATTTGTGGAATCAGTTAAGTGCCTGGATCCAGACCAACCATTGTGTGCCAACCCAAGATAAATTTCTTCTCTTGTTGAAAAACACCAGTTTGCACTCGGCTTCTATCAATTGCAACTGAAATAATCCTGATTATTATAAAAAAAAAAATTTGGTCAGATTCTTTTGGCTTCAAGAAAGAGAGAAGTGTCTAGGTGACCCTAAGAGCAAGGTGTCAGCCTGGCCCCATCTGGAGGCTGCTGTGCAGTGGGTCGGTTCTGCAGGTCAGGGGTGCAGCACCTCTCAGCGTGTTTCTGTCTCTCGCTGAGCACTTGGTCTCTTTCCCCCCTGCCAAGCAGGCCATTTCTCCTACCCGCCATCAAACCTTCCACCCTCACTTCCTGCTGCCTCTGATCTTTTGTCAGCACAAGGCATTTTAAATTTTTAAATTATTATTATTCAGTATCAGAATTTGAACCCAGGGCCTCACACCTGCTGGGCCAGGGTTCTACCCTTGAGCTACATCACTGGCCTTTTTTATTTTGAGACAGGTCTCACTGGCCTCAAACCTGTGATCCTCTTGTCTCAGCCCCCTGAGTAGCTGGGATTACATGTCACTCTGTCCAGCTGCACAAGGCTTGTGATGGCCCTTCTGTGCCCTCTGCATCACCCCCTTTCTGTAGGAGTTCCTACTATGCACTCCTACCCGTGACTCCTTCTAGACTAGTGATGGTTCAAGAGGTTGATACCTCACAGGTGGCTTAGCAAGCCCATGAATTGGCTGTCAGGGACCTCAGGGGACAGGCCTTGAGGATGTCCCAGAGTTGTGAGCCTGGTATGCATTCTGTGGATTGTCTAAGATACAAGGCAAAGTCATTTTGCAGATCCATGGTAAAGTTTCCATTTTGAGTGATCACTAATTTGGCATTACTAATGTCTGAATGAATGAGCCCACAGTGTTTTGTGATCTGAGAGGCCTGGTTTCCTTTTTGATGGGTGGTCCCCTGTTTTAAGCAAGGGCTCTTCCTGTAAGTGAAGAACATTCGACTCAAACAGATACAAGCCTGACATGGAATCTGTTGGCTCCAAGTGTCTGAGAAGTTCAAGGGCAGACTTGCTCCATGCTTGGCTTGACACAGGGGTCAAACAGTGCCACTGTCATCGGGTCTCTCTGTCTTCATCTCCGCTGTTTTTCTCAGTGTTGGCTCCATTCCTGGGCAGCCTCTCCTGTGCCAGGGGCAAGGCTGACCAGCAGCTCCATGTGGACACCCTCTCTCCTCAGCAACACTGACTAGAAGAGAAAGTCCCTCTTTTCAGGGGTTCCAACCAAGGCTATGAGTTAGAATTGATATTGAAGTCTGAACCCTAGAGCCTCAGAATGTGCCTGGATTTGAAGACAGGACTTTTAAAGAGGTAATAAAGGCAAAGAAAGGGGCTACTGGTGCACCCTAATCCAATACGACCATGTCCATACAAGAAGAGGAAATGAGGCTGGATACAATGACACAGACCTGTAATCCAAGTGAATCTGGAGACTGAGGCAGGAAGTTGACAAGTTCAAAGTCAGCCTGGACAACTTAGTAAGACTGTTGCAAAATTAAAAAATTTAAAAAGGGCTGGGGATGTTGCTCAGAGGTAGAGCACTCCTGGGTTCCATCTCCAGTACCATCAAAAGAAAGAAACAGAGAGGAAAAAAAGGAGAAGAACAAAGACAGAGAGAGAGAAAGGACCATGTAAAGGCACCAGAGGAAGACAGACATCTGTAACCCAAGGAGAGAGGTCTTCAAAAAACCAACCCTGGGCTGGGGTTGGGGCTCAGTAGTAGAGCATTTGTGTGGCACATGTGAGGCACTGGGTTCAATCTTAAGCAGCACATAAAAAAATAAACAAATAAGAATAAAGTTAAAACAAAACCAAACCAACTCTGCTGACACCTCAACTTTAAACTTACAGGCTCCAGGACTGTGAGAAAGTAACTTTTGCTGTTTAATCCCGCCACTCTAGGGAACTTTGTTATAGCAGCTTAAGGAGACTAATACAGTCCCAGGACCCAGTCTCATTGGCCTAGCTTAGTTAGCCTTATATCCCTCAGCCAATCACTGAAGCCAGAGGCGTGCAATGCTTTGACTGGGTGGTCTGAATCACATGACCATGCCTAACCCACATGAACTGAGAGTGACAGACGAGTGGTTTCCCAGAGGAAAAAGAGGTGCTACTAATTGAACAAGGAAATGGAGGCTGTTACCAGTAACAATGGTGTCTACATCTGTTCCTCTTCCATGCTTCCCTTCCTTTCTCTGCAGAGATGCTCTGTTCGTGGGGGAAATCCTGCCTGCAAATATGTTTGCCTATGGCTTTTAAAATTTGACTATTTTTATTGAAGTGAGTTTTACCTAATATCAATTTAGGCATTTAATTCAGTGGCATTTGGTACATTCACAATGCTATGTGACCACCGCCTAGATCATGTTCTAAAAATTCTTCATCACCCAAAAAAGAAGCCCTGTACCCACCTGTCCTCACTCACCCCCTATTTACCTGTTGTCCCAGCTCCTGGCAACCACTAATTTGCTCTTTGTCTCCAGGGACTGACCTATTCTGGGTATTTTATAGACATGGAATCTCATCGTCTGTGACCTTTTGTGTCTGGTTTCTTTCTCTTAGCACTGTGTCTTCGAGCTTCATCCTCACGGTGGCATCTCTCATGCTTCATTCCTTTTCATGAAAAATATTCCATAATAAGGACTGGGGCTGTGGCTCAGTGGTAGAGTGCTCACCTAGCACTTGCAGGGCCCTAGGTTCAATCCTCAGCACACATAAAAATAAATGAATGGAATAAAGGTATTGTGTCCAACTACAACTAAAATAAATGAATAAATATTTTTTAAAAATTCCATGATATTTATGAATTAGAATTTGCTTGTTTTCATGTTTTACAATTTTAACTGTGGTAAAACAGACATAACATCATATGGACCTTCTTCACCATTTTTAATTCAGTAGTGTTAAATGTATTCTTATTGTTGCACAACCAATCTTCAGAACCTTTTCATCATGCCAAATTTGAAACTCTATACCCATTAAAGACTTTCTGTCAGGGCTGAGGATATAGCTTAGTTGGTAGAGTGCTTGCCTTGCATGCACAAGACCCTGGGTTCAATCCCTAGCACCACACACACAAAAAAATCTCAATGTCCAAATATTTGTCTTTTATGACTGGCCTATTTCACTTAGCACAGCTTCATCGTAGGTCACTCATTCTCCAGCATGCACCAAATCTCCCTTCCTTTTTAACACTGGGAACTGTTTGGTTGTGTGTATATCACACTTTATCCATTCCTTCTCGAGCGGCATATCCACGGATGTTACTTTCACTCTTGGTATTTTGCATATTGGTGTGATGAACATGGTGATGCAGGTATTTCTTTGCACTCTGTTTCTAATTCTTTTGAATAAACCGTATGTAGAATTGCTGGATCATATGGTTATTCTATTTTTAATGTTTTGCAGAACAAGAATTTGCCAGCTTTTTAAATTAATTTTCTGGCTCTTTTTTTTTTTTTTTTTGTGTGTGTGTGGTGGTTTTTTTTTTTTTTTGGTGGTGTTGAGGATTGAACCCAGGGCCTTGTGCATGTGAGGCAAGAACTCTACCAACTGAGTTATGTCTCCAGCCCCAATTTTCTGGCTAACTCTTTTCAAAAAATATTTCATGTAGAATATGCCAATGAGAATGTCAAGTGTGTTTTTTTTTTTTTAGGGTTTGAAATTCTCAAAGAGAGAAACAAAAATCTCAATATAAGCCGGGTGCAGTGGTGCATGCCTGTAATCCCAGCAGTTTGGGAGGCCGAGGCAGGAGGATTGTGGGTCAAAGCCAGCCTCAGCAACAGTGAGGTGCTAAACAACTCAGTAAGACCCTGCCTCTGAATAAAATTCAAATAAGGCTGGGAGATTGCTCAGTGGTCGAGTGCCTCTGAGTTCAACCCCCACCCCCCGCCGCCCAAAAAAATCTCAATATAAAAAAATCCCAAGAAGTGGGATCCCAGGGACCAGGTAGAGGTTCATTTCCAGAATGATGCCTCAGCCCAGATTTTTGGCCAGCAGCCGGTTACTCTGTCCCCTGAAGGCACCATTCCAAGCCACTGATAGAACCTCAACGGCAGTTTCTAAATTCAAGCTGTGGCTATAGGATGGAGCATTACTTTTTTTTTTTTTTTAATTAATTAATTAATTTATTTATTTTTAGTTTTCAGCGGAAACAACATCTTTGTTTGTATGTGGTGCTGAGGATCGAACTCAGGCCGCACGCACGCTAGGCAAGCGTGCTACCGCTTGAGCCACATCCCCAGCCCGGAGCATTACTTTTGTTCAGTCCTCCTGTACTGAACACTGTCCCACTGTCCCTATGAGAAACACAAGAGTGAAACTGGAATGAAGCCATTCCACAGAGAACCACATCAGTGGACTTCCTGTCCTCGCTCCACAAACAAAAACAACCTGTGGTTTTATGGTTCATTCATTTGGGTCGATCCGAAGCAGTCTCCTGAGACTCCCAGCCTCCACAGGCAGGCGGACAGACAGCAGCCTAGAAAGGCAAACAGACACTAGATGGGTACTAATAAATGCCAAATTTCTAAATGTTCAGCATCTCTAGCCGTTAGAGAGAAATGCACTTCAAAATTACTCTCAGATTTCATCTCACTCCAGTAAGAATGGCAGCTATCAAGAATACAAGCAACAATAAGTGTTGGCGAGGATGTGGGGGAAAAGGCATACTCATACACTGCTGGTGGGACTGCAATTTGGTGCACCCACTCTGGAAAGCAGTATGGAGACTCCTCAGAAAACTTGGAATAGAACCACCATTTGATCCAGTTATCCCACTCCTCGGAGTGGGATATACCCAGAGGACTTAAAAACAGCATACTACAGGGACACAGCCACATCAATGTTTATAGCTGCACAACTCACAATAGCCAAACTGTGGAACCAACCTAGATGCCTTTCAACAGATGAATGGATGAAGATACTGTGGTATATACACACAATGGGATATTACTCAGCAATAAAAGAGAATAAAATTATGGCATTTGCACATAAATGGAGCTGGAGAATACCATGCTAATCAAAGTAAGCCAATCCCCCCAAACCCAAGACCGAATGTTTTTATGATAAGAGGATCCTAATTTAATGGGAGGGGGCATAGGATGAGTGGGGGAACTTTGCAATGGGCAAAGGGAAGGAAGAAGAGGGGAGGGGGCCTGGGGGTAGGAAAGATGGTGGAGTGAAACTGACATCATTACTCTAGGTACATGTATGATTGCATGAATGGTGTGAATCAACTTTGTGTACAACCAGAGAAGTGAAAAATTGTGCTCCATTTGTGTACAATGAATCAAAGAGCACTCTGCTGTCATGCATAACTGATTAGACCAAATAAATTTTAAAAAATTTCAAATGCCAAATTTCTTTCTCTTTTCATTCCTTTTTTTTTTAATTGCTTTCCCCACCTCCTTTAATACATGGATTCTTCAATGTCGTCCCGAGCACTTTTTATTGCTTTTATTTTAAGACAGTTTTCCTTAAGTTGCTGAGGCTGGCCTTGAACTTGTGGTCCTCTTGCCTTAGCCTCCTGAGTTTCTGGGATCACAGGTGTGCACCAGATATTTGTCATAGTAAGGGAAGATGACCAGACCCATACCATCCGGGAAACGTGTTCTGAGTAAGCAGCAAGCGTGGAGTGTGTGCTCCATGCCAGGAGCTCCCAAACTCCCCCAGGGCTGCATATGTATTGGACTTCAGGGCATCTCTTGGTTTCTGGATACAGATGACTTTAGACATTTGTGGCCACATCTGGCTCCTTTGCTCTGCCTGGGAAATGGTGCTCCTTCGGGTGCCCGGTACTGTCTTAACTCTGAGGATACCTTGGATCAGTCTCTGCTGAGAGGGGACCACATGGGTCTCTCAGCTGGATTAAGGCCTTTGGCAGCTTCCTCAGCTGCCAAATGAAGGGGTAAACGAGAAACAATCTCAACATCTAACAGCAAGTTCATGATTACATAATTCATGATATTGTCATGGTAAGCAATTGTTTAAAAATACATGTTTGAAGCGTATATTTTTGTATGAGCTTTCTGACACTATAACCAGTACCTGAGATAATCTACTTATAAAGAGAAAAATTTTGTTTGGGCTCCCAGTTTTGGAGGTTCCAGTCTGTGATCCATTGGCTGTGGGGCCCTGTGACAGGCAGCATGGTGTGGTGGTAAGGACATGACAGAACAAAACTGCTTGTCTTGTGGCCAGAAAGAGAAAGAGCACGAGAAGAGGCTTGGGTCCTGCAACCCCCTTTTTGGGCATACCTGCCTACATGGCCATACCTAATGTCCCTTCCACCTCCCGTTAATAAGCTAGGGACAGAGCCTGTAACACCTGGGCCTTGGTGGGACCCAAACCCGGGCCATTTACATAGCCAACATGAACATGTACATATTAGAACATATCCTATCCTCAAAAATTCAGCCAGAGACAATGCAGACTATATATGTATTTTCATGTGGATCATATATTATACCGGCATTATAAAAACATAAAAATACAACTTTAAGGAAACAGAAACAATAAAAAATGAAGAAGGGGGTCTCACTGGACTAAAGGTGTCATCAGGGCTGCGTTCCTTCTGGAGGCTCTGGGGAGAATCCACTTCCCTTCTTTTTCCTGCTTCCCAGGCTCAGGGTCCCCTCGGTCTTTGAAGGCTGCAAGGGCTGGGCCAGTCTTCCTCATAAGGCCTCACTCTGGTTCTGACAACCCTGCCTTGCTCTTCCCTGTTTCAGGCCCTCATGATGGTGTTGGGCACACCCACATAGTCCAGCATAATGGCCCTATTTTAAGGCCATGAGGTTAGCAATCTTAAATCCAGATGCAGTTGTAATTTCACTGACGCTGGGCATTAGGACTTGGGCAAAGGGAGAAGCCATTCTTCTGCCAAACACCCTCCCTTAAGGTTTCACAGGAACTGGGTGATGATTGGGAATCTGAACTCATTTCCATACCTGTGGCTTTAGATTATGCTACGTGGCAGATTGTGTAACACAGACATTTTAAAACTTTTTGTAGTTTAAAAAAGGTTAGTCAGGCACGCCAGTAATCCCAGCGGCTGGGGGAGGCTGAGATAGGAGGATCGTGAGTTCAAAACCTTAGCAACCAAGAGATGCTAAGCAACTCAGTGAGACCCTGTTTCTAAATAAAATACAAAATAGGGATGGGGATGTGGCTCAGTGGCCGAGTGCCCCTGAGTTCAATTCCTGGTACCAAACAAAAAATAAAGAATAAAAATAGTTAAAGAACACTTCCTTCCCTGTCCCCTCAGCCTATTCAGCTTTGTCTGCCAGTTGGCCCACACCCAACACCCTTGGAGTGTCACTCTTGGTCCTGGAAAAGCTGCTGATGAGATGGGATTAGATATACAAGGAATTTATTGGGGGAAATGGCTGTGAGGGAACCAGAAGGGGAGGGGGAAGCTGGGAGAGACAGCTGACCTAAATACTTGAGGCCTCTAAGCCTGCAGGGCAGGTTCATGGAGAGCAGGCTAGTTTGTCCTGACAGCAGAGGAAGCCCGTGCATCCTGGAGCAGTGCCTGCCTTAATTTCCCTGCCCAGGCCTGGTCCTAAAAGCAGTTGGGACCCTGGTCAATTTCCTCCCCAGCTATCAGAGATCTGAGTGGCATATTCTCATGGTTGCCTCTGGGTCTTCTAGGCAATTTGCCATGTAACACCTGCACTAGGGGAGAGCTTCCTAGAGGCCAGAGACTACACCCGACTCTTCTCTAGCTAGAGCAGTGAGAGCCACCTTCTAGAGCCAGACAGGATCTCGTGCTGCTTTCTCACTTCTGCGTCTCTCTCCAAGGTTCAGTTTATTTATCTGTGAAGTGGGAATAATGTCAGGGTTGGTGTAAGGATAAAAATGAGAGGCTGAATGTCAGGGCCTGGTACATTGCAGTGGTAATGATCAGGAAACTGAACTGGGGGCACTGGTCTGCACATCTCTAGATTCTGTCCATGCCGCGCATTAAGTAGTGCTCATTATATTCAGTAAAAAGAAAGCAGTTGGTGGTCACAGAATCCACAAAAATAGGATTGTCGGCAAAAGAGGACTTTATGCTTTAAAAATTCACTTCCCCAAAAAGAAAGAAAGAAAGAAAGAAAAATTTCTCAGGAAACTTGTGAGGTTCAAGTGGGGATGGTGCATGAGCTATCCGTGCAAACGCATTTGTGGAGAAAATGGCCAAATGTTTACTCAGGACTTCTCACTAGGCAATTACCACCAGGCGAGAGCACCCATTATTGCAATATTCTGGCTCGTTTTAAGAAGTGCAAGAGAAAAGCAAGGCCTTACTATTCCTGAATTGAGGATATGGGGCAAAGATTTGTGCAAAAAAATTAAAACAAAAATAAAAACGACACAGACGAGCTCATGTGCATTTCCTGAAACAATGGCCTTGCAGACCTAGCTACAGTACTGCAAAACCCGGCTGCTGCTGGTAGCAGGTTGCTTTGACGCGGGAGCGTGAGTCGCCCCGCGCTTCAGGGTTCGACCAATCAGAGGGCAGAGTGGACGGGGCCTCACCGGTGATTGGAGGGGCGGGGCGGGGCGGGGCTGCACCCGCGTGCGTGCGCTCCCGTGATCGTTGGGCCCACGCCGCCTCCTCGGTCCAGTTCGCTCGGACTCGGCGCCGTGTGTCCGCCCGTGGCCTCCCGCCGCCCTTCCGGCCGAACCGCCTGCCCTTCCTCGCCATGCCGGCGGACCTCAGCAAGTGGAACGGGCCACTGAGCCTGCAGGAGGTGGAGGAGCAGCCCCAGCACCCACTGCGGGTCGTCTACGCCGGGGCGGAGGTGGACGAGCTGGGCAAAGTGCTGACGCCGACCCAGGTGCCTCAGGGCGGTGGGCGTGTGCGGCCGGGGCCTACGCGGGGATCGGGTGGGAGCCGGTGAGACGGGGGCGCGGAGGCCGCTCCAGCCTGCGTGCGCAGCGTCCCCGGGATCGGGGTCGCTGTGCCCACGCCACAGGCCTGGGGGCCACCCCAAGGACCCGGCCAGTGGTGGGTGGAGATCGACCCGCTGGAGAAATCCAGCTCGTTTCCTGGGACATCAAGGCCCAGGAGGGGCCTAGGACAAGCAATGCCTTCCCCGGGCAGGGTCGGGGACGGGGTCTCAGTCAGGACGGGGTGGGCCCTGACCGCCTGGACGCCCCCAGAGCCTCTCCTGAGTCTCCGTGCTTAAGGCCGCAGTTTGGAGAGCCGATGCCGCACCCGGGAGTTCAGTGACGCATTATGTAACTGGTGACGAGTGCCGCCCGGCGGTTTCTCCTTTGTTTTAGCGGTCTGGAGCGTGCATCTCCCCCGAAGGGGTGCGCTCTGCAGCCCGGAGGCTTAAGAGCAGCCGCCTCGAATTACGGTTTTGCTTTTCGACTCTTGACTCCAGGACTAAGGCTGCTGCAAAAAGTGGAGAAACTGGTATTCTTGACACCATTGCTCGTTGCTGGTCATTAAGTCTCTAGCAAGATGCGAATAAATTGCCCAGACCATTCACTGTTTTGGATAATCATAGAAACTGCGCAGCTAGGCAACAGTGCCAGCCTCCCCCCCACCCCCCCACCCAGACTTCCTGTCCGCCTCTCAGCCACATTTCTCTGCGCTTTTAAATGTTGAGTTGATGCCGACTTCACTTTGGCAGGCTCCAGTGACTGCCTGGTCACCAATCCAGAGACATTGTCATTCCAGACAGTGTAAAAGTTTTAGTTATGAGAAGAAGCCAGTGTCCTGTTTAATCCAGACCTCACCACTTAGGATATACTAGCTCCATGGTGGTGTTGAAAATAAAATTATAATATAAACATTTTTGCTTCTGACTCCTACTTTGGTTTTACCTTTGAGGAGCCTGAGGTCAAAGAAAGTGAGTTGTTTTCTTCAGTTTTTCTGACTTTTGAACTCCAAACTATTCCTCCCTACAGGTTAAGAACAGACCCACCAACATTACATGGGATGGTCTTGATCCAGATAAACTCTACACCTTGGTCCTGACAGACCCGGATGCTCCCAGCAGGCAGTCTCCCAAATACAGGCAGGTTGGGGAAAGGGGGGGGAGGGTGGGTTGTGGAGATGTGACCTACCTAGTGTAAGTCTCTTGTCACATGTGAAGAAGTAGACCTAGGGTGGGATGTTAGTGCCGTGTTTCTTAGAGTATGCATTTCCTGCCCCTTTGCTCTCCAGTCTTAAATTAAAACAAATAGCAAAATCCACCTACCTGCAGCCTGTTTTTGTACGGCACCATGAATTTAGATTGGCTTTTGCGTTTTTAGATGGATAAGAAAAAAAGAATGATAATACCTTGTGAGATATAAAATTATATGAAATGCAAAGGTCAGTGTCCATATTGAGAGTTTTTACTGGAACACAGCCATGATACCTTATATATCTGTCCTCTGTGGCTAATTTCCAGCCACAGTGGCAGTGTTGAGTTGTTGCTACACAGACAGTATGGCCTGCAAAGCTGCAAGCATTGACTCTCTAGTCTTTTACAGAAAAAGCTTTTTGATCCCTGCCCTAGAGAATCTTAGGGCAGAGAAGGGACTGGGTCCTGTCTCTGCAGATCTAGAACAAGCTTTGCACTGGCGGGGCCTGCAGTGTTCATCTTTGTCTCCTGGCATTCAGTATGTGCTAGATGTTCAGCTGCCAGTGTGCAGTGACTGCCAACCCCTGTGGTGCTGACAGTCCTGTGTTCTTCCGCACAGGGAATGGCACCATTTTCTGGTGGTCAACATGAAGGGCAACGACATCAGCAGTGGTACCGTCCTCTCCGATTATGTGGGCTCCGGGCCTCCCAGTGGCACAGGTCAGTAAAGGCTGCTTTTGGGGAGGCAAGAAGGGAGGCTAGGTGCACAGCAGGGTTGGCCCAAAGTGCTGCCACTTTGAGTCTGGTTTTTCAGGCTGTGTTCTTTTTATTTACGAGAGTCCTTACCCTACTGGAAATAGAAGGCTGCTTGCTTCTCTGCCTTCCAGAGCTTGCTCAGACCTGCAGAAGCGGGGGGCCTAGAACTTTGGATTCTGTTCAGATGGGTTCTCAGTGTAGAGGTCTGCTTTTTGGGCTCTGGGCCTTTAATAAGCAGGGAAGCCAGGGATAAGGGAGTGATGTTTTAGATGCTTTCTGGGTGGCTACACATGGGTTGAACACAGATAAGCCACGTTTTTTTCTGTGTGCAGTTTTTCCCATGTGATGTTTCAATTTCTAATTCCTGTAAAAAGTCTCAAGTGATCATAGTTTTCAAATTAATTAGAAAAAATTGCCTTATCTATCACTGGAGGTCCTTCCAAAAATCTGGTTTGGTATCTTGGAAAGATGTAGAAGACTGCAGCAGAACTACACTGGAGATCTACTCACGCATTGTGCAGTGTCCTGTTCTGTGTGTAAGCATGTGTGGTGAGAGACTCCTGCATCGAAGCTCTCCAGCTAGATAAGAGCTCTGTAAGCCACAGGGGGTTGCTGTTGCCTTGGTTCATTACAAGATGTCCCCATTTGTAGTGGTGGGTGAAGCATGGCAGAATACCAGCTTTTGCACACATTGTTCTGCTTTGAGTTAGTACAAAGTGTTATAAGGAAGTACCTGGCGAGTGAGGACTGCTGGTCATGGGCTCATGTTTTACTTTTAGACCTAAAAGCATCCAGATGGCTTTAACCCCCTCATGCATTCCTAATAGAGAGGGTAAAGGGACAGGTTTCCTAGAGCTCTGTTAAGTTCTCTAGGGCAGTTATTAAATTAGCCAATTTAATTACGGGGAGAATACACATGAGAATAAAGCAATTCTCTTGAGCAGGAGCTGTGTTCTCATTAAAAAAAAAAAAAAAAGGCTTCAGTCATTCTCTTTTCAGATTCTTTTAGTAAGTTTTAACTACCATATAATAAACATATAGATTGTAAGGTTTCAGGCAGCAGATTTGACTGATGCATACACATAGAAACACTTCAGAAAGATATAGGTCATTTCCATCACCCTAGAAGGTTCCTCTTTTACTTACATTCCCTGAGAGCCAACCAATTTTCTGACCCCTTTCTCCACAGAGTATCTTGCTACTTCATACAGATGAAGTCTCGGGGTGCGTTTATTGGCGACTGGTCTCTTTCATTCAAGATCGTGTCTGAGGTTCTTCCAGGCTGTTGCTTGTATGAGTAGTTCATTCCATTTGGTTTCTAAGTAGCATCTCCCAGTTCCAAGACAATACGGTTGTGGAGCTGTTCTCCTGCTGGGCGTTCATGTTTCTCCAGCATTTGGATTTTATGAATAAGTGGCTCTATACACTCCTGTGGACAGTTCCTCTTGGAGCTGCCCCAGAGTTCTCCAGAACAGCTGACAGTTTTACATTCTAACCAGAATACGTGATGAAAGATCCCCTAGCCCCATACTGAGATTAGGTGCTGTGGTTGGTATATGTGAAGTGGTAGCATTTGCGGTGACCTGGTCCCTGATCTGGTGGCTGATGTTGAGCCGGTCTCCTTATTGACCAGGCTTTTTTGTAACTTGCTTTTTAAATGTTTTAAACTATATTAAAAACATAAAACTTACTACTTGGATACTTCAGTAGTGCTAACTGTTCACATTATTGGGAAACCTACCTGGGAAATTTCCATCTCCCCAAATGGAAAGGAAACTCCGCCCACTGAGCGAGAGCTCCGCAGTTCCCTCTCCCGCTGTTCCTGGGAGCCACTATTCCACTTTCTGTGCATGCGTTTGATTCTTTAGATACCTCATGTGAAATCATATATTATTTCTTTTTTTATGACTGGCTTATTTCACTTAGCATGATCTCTTCAGAGTTCATCCATGTTGTAATGCATCAAAATCTTCATTTTATTGCTGAATAATATTTCACTGTATGGATATAGTACATTCTGTTTACCCATTTCTCCATCGCTAAAAATTTGGATTGCTTCCAGCTCTCAGCTGTTGTGAATGGTACATGATGTGTACATACTTAAATAACTTTTAAAAATAATTTTATTTTAGTTGTAGATGGACACAATACCTTTATTTTATTTGTTTTTATTTTTATGTGGTGCTGGGGATTGAACCCAGTGCCTCACGCATGCTAGGCAAGCGCTGTACCACTGAACCACAACCCTGTTAAATAACTTTTTAACAAGTTCATGGTACTCATTCCTGACTAGTACTTACATGGAGTTACTTAATTTGCAGTTAATAAGGTGCTTCCCCTCCTTCAAAATGGGGATTGAACCTTGGGGTCTGTACCACTGGATTACATTCCCAGCCCTTTTTATTTTATTTTGATACAGAATCTTGCTAAGTTGCCAAGGCCGCCCTTCAACTTTCAATCTCCTCCTGCCTGTGCCTCACACGCAGCAGGGATTTCAGGTGTGTGCCGCCACACCTGGCTTGCTGATTCTAAAACATTTTTTGCTGTTCAGTTGGTAAAAATGGGTTTGGGTCATTTCAAAGCAGATCTCTCATCTTCCAACAGATAAGTCTGGAGGTAGAACCATAATGTTCTCTGGTACCTTGGAAGCCTGAGTGTGGTGTGATGGCCCTAGCCCCTGACTGGCTGTTTCCTTCATCTATTTCTCTCTCTCTTTTTTCCTCTTTTTAGCATTTCTATATGCCGGGCATTTTAGGGTAATTCAGGGAGATGAGAAGCAACAGAACGAATACCACCACTTAATAGAGCTATTATTTCTAACAGGGAGATTTAGGTTACAAAGTTAGTGTTTTACTTAGATTTTAGGTTCCGACGTTACTGTGGTGGAAGAAGGATGGGCGTCCTGATGGGGTGTTGGGAGGGACTTGAGGTGGCCAAAGTGTGGCATAGGCTGGATTGAGCAGCAGGGGGGGTTGGAGGTGAGGCTCAAGGGATGGGCCAAGGCTGGAGCCTGCAGGTCCCCAGTGGCTCAAATGAAGGGTTTGTTCCCTGGGTGAGGGGCTTGACCCGTCCTACCTCTCTGGGCTCAGTGTCCTGGTGAATAGAGTGGCGCAGTCCCTCTGAGTTGAAATGTCGCGTGGAAATGGGTGAGGTCCACCCCAGGTATCCACCTTCCCTCTGCCTCTCCCTCCAGGTCTCCACCGCTATGTCTGGCTGGTGTACGAGCAGGACAAGCCGCTGAAGTGTGACGAGCCCATTCTCAGCAATCGCTCTGGAGACAACCGTGGCAAGTTCAAGGTGTCGGCCTTCCGCAAGAAGTACAAGCTGGGGTCCCCAGTGGCCGGCACGTGCTACCAGGCTGAGTGGGACGACTATGTGCCCAAACTGTACGAGCAGCTGTCTGGGAAGTAGGGGAAGCTCCGCGAGGCAGTGGCCCTGGCCTGGGCGGTGTTCTCTAGTGAAGTGACACTTGGAGGGCTCCTCCCACTCCCTGGGCACAGGGCAGGACTGCGCTTTAGGTGGTCAGGGAGACTTCTCCTGTTGCCTGTTCTTTATGATTTTAGGTAGTCACATCCCAGTTTATGCTTTGATCTAATTTGAACTTCTTGTTGGGGGATATTTTGGTACTGCGAGGGGGTCAATGCATAGTTAGTCAAAGAATAACAACCTAGGTAAAAATACTACAGGAACCAAGTGTCAGTTAATCTTTAAGGAAAGTTTAAAAAAGCAGATGATTTGCTGCCTTTACCTTTGTGATTCTGAGTCCAGATTGTGAACGATGACACCTCTGAGATGTGTCTTTACAGTGCTGTCTCTGGCCAAGACAGAGGCCTGCGTCTCAGCTGCACCCCAGCACGGATTCAGGTACTGCAGGAGGTGTGAGCGCCCTGCTCAGGCTCCTTCAAAGAACAAAGCTGGATAAAGCAAGAGGGGGGAGGGTGGCTTGCTGCTGCCACTGAGGCCTGGCCCTCTAGATAGGTGGCAGTGCTGGGCCCCAGCTGTTGGGGGTCCTGAAATCTGAGCCGATCACATGTCACTGGTTAAGAGCGATCTGGAGTTGCTTAATGTTGTGTTAATTCTGCTGTTCGCTTATTGTTGAATAAAATAAAAGCATGGGATGATCCAGACCTCCAGGTATTTTGCCTTACTGGGCATGCGTTTTCTAAATGGGGGCTGTCAAGAGACAGCCTCTGCGGGCCCTCGGGATTTAGTCTGTGGGCCACAGAGAGGGTCTCCTTGCTCCAGAATGGCCTCTACAGGTGCCGGTAATCCAAGTGCAAACGACCTTCAGTCCTCTGTCGGCCTCCCCTCCCCTCACAGGGTTGTTGAATAACAAAACAATCCTTTGTTGAGAAGGAATGATGGATGGAATTAATACGTGTAAGTGACGAACTGTACCTGCCTTACAGAGGGACAGAGTACAAAAGGCTTGTCCCCCATTTCCACAGTGCTGTTTCTGGCTACGTGTTTACCCAGAGTGTGACCACGAGGTTTAATAAAGACAGGCGTCTATTACAGGGCGCCCTTATCAGCCCTGCCAGAGCCCAGCGTTTCTAAGGGACCTTGGAACGGCTCATTCTGACCTCATGGCAGAACGTAATGTGCAACACCACGGCCACCATTCGGAGCCCTGAATAAAACATGCTCACAGGAATCCAGGTCTGGCAGCAGGGTTGGTTCTCTCCAGTATGGACCAGCAGCACGCGGCCTGAATCTGTCCTTAGATGGGTGCCAAGTCCATCGGCCTCTGCCTACTGAAAACCTTTTGGCAATCTGCAGGTGCTCTGAGGATGGAGTCCAGATCCTACGGGTGACCTATAAGCGTCGTTTGGCCTGACCCCCATTTGTCTCCACTCTCGCAATTTGTGTTCCCGTTAAACTCCCTTGCACGTGCTGGCTGCTCGGGGCTGGACTTTACAGTGCCGCTGCTGGTCCTCTTTCCCTCTGACAGTAATACTAACTGGGCTTTTCTGTGTCTAATTTTCGATTTACTATTTATCTCTATTATACTAGACCCTTTCCTTCACAAGGGTCGTTGAGAAAGTCCTGCTCAACGACCCCAGCCCCTGACATGCCTCACATAAACTGAAACCTTGTGGATCACTGAATTGACTGTAAAGGTGATTTTTTTTTTTTTTTTTTTGAGGGGGTCGTGGCATTGGGGATTGAACCTAGGGCCTCACACATGCTGAGCAGGTACCTAACACTGAGCCACACCCCCAGCCCTATTTGTGTTTTATGTAGAGACAAGGTCTCACTGATTTGCTTAGTGCCTCACTGTTGCCGAGATTGGCTTTGAACTTATGATCCTCCTGTCTCAACTTCCCAAACTGCAGGGATTACAGGTGTCTGCCACCATGCCCTTTTAGTTTTTGACATAGGGTATCACCAAGTTGCTGAGGCTGGTCTTAAAGTTGCAGTCCTCTGACTGTCAGCCTCCTTGAGTAGCTGGGATTACAGGAAGGGACTTCTCTGTAACACACGTTATACTTTAAAAGTGCCTTCTTTCCTCTCGTGGATTCATACCACACACGAGAGCCCCCTAAAGCCCATCATCAGCTCCCTGGTTCTGATGGCTATGAACATGAAAAAGCCGCTCTCATTCCTGGGATCTTGGTCTGGTGGTCCCTCCACTTGGGGCTTCCCATCTTTCCCCCTTTTCCTCTCTTTATTTTTTTATTGTTTTCTGGTACTGAGGATTGAACCCAGGGATGCTTTAGCCGTCTGCAGTCTCTGGAACCATCCCTTATTTGCAGTTAAGTGATGGTGTCACTTGTCTCAGGGATCTCTGGCTGAAGCCTTTGTATAGGTTCAATGCTTTCTGGTGCCACATTCTGCAGCCAATCAGAATGCTTTTTCTGTTCATGTTGTCCACATGAGCTGCCTCCCCAGCCACCTCCTCCCTACACCTTTTTTTTTTTTTTTTTTGGTACTGAGGATTGAATCCAGGGGCGCTTAGCCACTGAGCCACATCCCCAGACCTTTTTTTTTTTTTTAAGATTTTTTTTTTTTTTTAGGGCTGGAGTTGTGGCTCAGTGGTAGAGCACTTGCCTAGCATGAGTGAGGCCCTGGGTTCGATTCTTAGCACCACATATAAATAAATGGATAAAATAAAGGTCCATCAACATCTAAAAAAAAATCAAAAAAATTTTTTTTTTTTTTTAGTTGTAGATGGATACAATACCCTTATTTATTTTTACTTATGTGGTGCTGAAGATCGAACCCAGTGTCTAATGCATGCTAGGCAAGTGCTCAACCACTGAGCTACTGCCCCAACCACCCCCACTTCTTTTGAGCCAGTCTTCCTAAATTGTACAGGCTGGCCTTGAACTTGTGATCCTTCCTCAGCCTCATGAATTGGGGGAGTGACAGGTGTGTGCCCCTGTGTCTGGCTCAAATTCTTATTTTTTTTGTTCCTACTCCTGATCCCTCCCCAAACCTACCTTTCTTTCTTTTTTTTTTTTAACCTTTATTTTGTTTATTTTTTTAATGTGGTGCTGAGGATCGAACCCAATGCCTCACATATACTAGACGAGCGCTCCACCCCTGAGCCACAACCCCAGCCCAAACACACCTTTTTCTTGAAGAAATTCAAATGGGTAAGAGAATTTCCAGTAATCTTAAAACCACATTTCATGAGTACCGATAGGACATATCTGGGGTTCTACTTTGATAAGTTCACTTCTTAGCCTGTTAATAAATAGAGTACACATTTTTCAACTTTTATTGAAGTATAATGTTGGCACACTATCACACATAAGTGTAGGATTTTCCATCACCCCAAAGTTTCCTAGTGTCTTCACATTTCCTCCCTCCTTCTACACCTACCCCTGATCACCTACTGTTTTGCTTTCTGTCACTGTATTTTCCATTTTTATATATATGTGTATATATATGAGACATATGTAAACGAAGTCATGTAGTAGCAACCGTAGTCCCCTTATCTGTCGGGGATATGTTCCAAGAACCCCACCGAGGCTTTAAACCATGGGTAATGCCAAACCCCACAAGTACTTTTATTCTGCTGTACATACACACACCTATGATGACGACCTATTTATGAATTAGGCACAGCTAGAGATCAGCAGCCACTAATGGTGACCTATGGTAAAGATCACAATACGCTATAATACAAGTTATGTGGATCTTTCAAAATAACTTACTGGCCTGTACTCACCCTTCTTCCTGTGATGGTCTGAGGTGAAAGATGCCTCTGTGAGAAGAAGAGCTGTGAGTGACGCTGGCCTCATGACGCTGCCTTAGGGACTATTGGCCTTTTGACATATCAGAAGGAGATTATTTCTGTCGGTAATTCTGATCACAGAGCCAAGAGGTCATTGATGGCTAGGGATCATTAACAGTTGACATTTATTTTCTCCTCCCAAGCCTTTTGAAAGAACATTGCCATTGAAAACCACGGTTTATGCCCTTGCACCCTCCCCACCCCCAGGTCTGGGGATTCCGACCAGGGCCCTTCAGGGCTTCACCCCGCCCCACCCAGCCTCCCCTCTCCTTGGCACTTTAATGAATGCAGGTTCTATGGGGCATCTTCAGAAGAGCCCAGCTGCTTCACATTTGGTGACTTGATTTCGATGGCATTTTTCTCTTTCTTCAATTCTGCCTGAAATGTGGCAGCAGGAGCTTCACCAGCAGACTTCAGTAATTTGCTTTTTTTTTTTTTTGGTGGTACTGGACAAAGGCTCTACAACTGTACCATGCCTCCAACACTTTAAAAACTACTTTTATCTTGAGGCAGGGTCTCATAAATTGTGCAGGCTGACCCCAAACGTGATCTTCCTGCCTCAGCCTCCCAAGTTGTGGGGATTACAGTGAGCACCTGCACCCATCTTTCCAGTGACTTCTATGGAAGTCAGTTCAAACCTGTGTTGGAGTTTGTGCAACCACCCCTTACAGTAAATGACAGTGTCATTTGTGTTAGGGATCCCTTGCTGAAGTACTTGGAATCCCTTTGAAGTCTTTATGGTGCCACTTGCACAGCCTGTCAAAATGCTTTTTCTGCTATATGTTGTCCACCCACAAATTTAATGCCTTTTCTGTCTTAACTAAGTATTTATCATGCAGTGTAATACTTAGGCTGTGACTTTTGCAGTCTAAGGTATACAAGCAAAACTAGCACACATTTATTTTTCCTTCTTCATAATTTCATGGATAGAAAATTCATTTCTACAGTAGATCTTAGCACTTCAGCAACAGTTGTTGTTGTTATTTTTTTTTCCTAAGTTGAGAACTTCACTGAAAGAAAGAATGTTCTGGTTTCTTTTGGGAATATTTGAGTTTCCAGCATCACTATTCTTAGGTGTTGGGGCCATTGTTAGGTAAAATAAGGGTACTTGAACACAAGCACTGTGGTTCCTTGACAGCCAATCTGGTAACTGAGATGGCTGCTAAATGACTAACAGACAGGTAGCATATACAGTGTGGATACCCTGGACGGACAGAGGGATGATTGACATCCTAGTGGGATGGAGCAGGATGGCACAAGATTTCATCATGCTACTCAGAATGGCACCCAGTTTAATACTTAGGAATTGTTTATTTCTGGAATTTTCCCATTTGATATATTTGGACCCTAGTTGACCAAGGGTAACACTATGGAAAACAAAACCACAGATAAGGGGAGATTACTGTAATCTAGGCTAGTTTTTTTTTTTTTTTTTTTTTTTTTTTTTTTTTTTTTTGTGCTGGGGCTTGAACCTAGGGCCTTATGCATGCAAGGTAAGTACTCTGCCAACTGACCTACCTCCTCAGCCCATCTAGTCTCATTTTTTGAGATTCATCCATGTTGCTGCATATAGCTATGTTTCCTTTTCATTGTCAAACAACAGTCATTACATGGATCTGACCCAATTTACCCATTTACCTGGTGGTGGCACAAGGTATATCTAATTACTTTTGCTATGAAGCTGTTATGGACATATGTATAGGTTTCTCTGTGAACACAGGTTTCCATTTCTTTTGTGCCAATAATCTAGGAATGGGCTTGCAAGAGATATGGTTAACTTTATAAAATACTGCCAAACTATCTTCAAAAGTGGGTGTACCATCTTACTTTATGAGAGTTTTAGTTGTTCCACATTCTCAACAAAACTTGTGTTTTCCAACACACTCTTACAGTCGTGGATGCCATCTTACTTCCCATGAGCATTTAAACTTTCCATGAGCATTTAAAATATTTTTTTCTTTTTCTAGTTGTAGATGAATACAATATATTTATTTTTATTTATTTATTTTTATGGGTGCTGAGGATGGAACCCAGGGCCTCATGTGTGAGAAGCTCTACCATTGAGCTACAACCCCAGCCTTCCATGAGCATTTTGACCATTTGTGTATCTTTATTTTTTTTAATATTTATTTCTTTAGTTTTTAGGTGGACACAGTATCTTTATTTCACATTTATGTGGTGCTAAGAACCGAACCCAGTGCCTCACACACTCTAGGCGAGTGCGTTACCAATTGAGCCACATCCCCAGCCCTAGTGTATCTTATTTTAGAAAGAATTCCCATCCTTTTTCATTTTCTTATGGGGATTCTCTTCATATTATTGAGTTGTAAGAGTCTTTTACATATTCTCAATATTAATTCTTTGCCTGATAAATGTACTATGAAAATTCTCAGCCTATGGCTTGTCTTTTTGACTTCATGGTGGCTTTGAAGAGTAAACAATTTTTTTTTAAAGAGAGAGAGAGGGAGAGAGAGAGAGAGAAAGAGAATTTTTAATATTTATTTTTTAGTTATCGGCGGACACAACATCTTTGTTTGTATGTGGTGCTGAGGATCGAACCCGGGCCGCACGCATGCCAGGCAAGCGTGCTACCGCTTGAGCCACATCTCCAGCCCCTAAACAATTTTTTTTTAATATTTATTTTTTACTTAGAGGTGAACACATATCTTTATTTATTTATTTTTTATGTGATGCTGAGGATCGAACCCAGGGCCTCACATGTGCTAGGCAAGCACTTTACCTCTGAGCCACAATCCCAGCCCTTGAAGAGTAAACAATTTTAATTTTGATAAAAATCAAACTTATTTTTTCTCTTACATTTTATACTTGTTCTGTTCTAAGAAACATTTGCCTAGTTGAAGGCCATGAAGATTTTCTCCTATGTTTTCTTTGAGAAGTTTTATTTTACATTCTTGAAGTCTATCATCATTTTGAATTGATTTTTTTGTGTGTATAGTGAGATAAAAATAGGCTTTAATTTTCCTACCTTGCATATCCAGTTGGTCTAGTACTGTTTGTTGGAAAAATTTTTCTCTCTTCAGTAAATTATCTTGGCATCATTGTAAAAAACCAGTTCACCAATAAATTCATTATTTCTGAATTGTCTGTATTATCCAATTGTTTTACATCTACTGTTTTATAAACACCCAGGTATCTTGATTTTATAACTTTATGGTGGTTCTTAAAATCAAGTAGTGTAAGTTCTCCAACTTTGTTCTTTTAAAAAATTGCTATTATTCTGTTTGTGTTTCCATATACATTTCAGGATCAACTTGCCAATTTCTACAAGAAAGTTTGCTGGGATTTTGATTAAGATTGCTTTGAATCCATATATCAGTTTGGAGAGAATTGACATCTCAATAGTTTTTGTTAAAATTGTGCTGGGCATTGAACCTAGGGCCTTACGCAGGCAAGAAAGCACTTAATATTGAGCTACATCTCCAGCCCTCTTAATAGTCTTTTGATCCACAAATATACTACATATTTTCTTCCATTTAAACTTTAAATCTTGCCTGGGGATGTAGTTCAGAGGTGGAGTGCTAGACTAGCCTGTATGAGGTCTTGGGTTCCTTTGCTAGCACTGGGGGAAAAAATTAAATCTGTTTCAGTATAGAGATCTCAGAACTCCATTTTTACTTTTATTTCTAAGTAGTGTATATTCTTATGGCATACAGATGGTCTGACTTACAATGGATATACTTAGAAATTTTTCCACTTTATTCACAATGAATGGCTTCATCAGGATGTATCTCCATCTAAGTTAAGAAACATCTGTACTGTGATGGGAATTTTTTTCCCCCTTCAGTGCTGAGGATCAAAGCAAGGTCCTCATGCATGACAGGCAAGCACTCTTCCATTTAGCAACACCCCTAGCCACCAACTTTGTATGATTTTTAAAAAATATTTTTTCGTTGTTAATGGACCTTTATTTTATTTATTTACATGTGGTGCTGAGAATCGAACCCAGTGCCTCACACATGCCAGGCAAGCACTCTACCACTGAGTCACCACCCCAGCCCCTTTGTATGATTTTTGATTCTTAAAAATTTGTCATTTTATGGTCCTGTAAATGGTTCAACTTGGTGAACATATGATGAATATTTGAAAATAATGTGTATTCTGATGTTTGTGGAGATAGTGTCCTATAAATGTCAATTAAGTCAAGGTCACTGATAGTGTTCACATCTGTTTTTTCTTATTTTTCTGTGTTTAGTATCAATTGCTGAGAGAGGGGAGTTAAAAGATATATTTTTTTTCCTAGTTTTCCATTTAATTCTGTCTTTAAAGTTTTTTTTAATTTTTATTTTTTAGTTTTAGGTGGACACAATATCTTTATTTTATTTTTATGTGGTACTGAGGATCGAACCCGGTGCCCCATGCATGCTAGGTGAGCACTCTACCACCAAACCACAACCTGAGCCCCTTTTTTAGTTGTAGATAGACATAATACTTTTATTTATTTATTTTTATGTGGTGCTGAGGATCGAACCCAGTGCCTTACACATGCAAGGCAAGCACTCTGCCACCGAGCCACAATCCCAGCCCCTAATTCTGTCAGTTTTTTTAAAAAACAATTTTAATATTTATTTCTTTTAGTTTTCGGCGGACACAACATCTTTGTTTGTATGTGGTGCTGAGGATCGAACCTGGGCCGCACGCATGCCAGGCGAACGGGCTACTGCTTGAGCCACATCCTCAGCCCATCTGTCAGTTTTTTTAAAAAAATATTTTTTAGTTTTAGATGGACACAATACCTTTATTTATTTATTATTTTAGGTGCTGAGGATTGAACCCAGTGCCTCACATATGCCAAGCAAGTGCTCTACCACTGAGCCATAACTCCAGCCCTAATTCTGTCAATTTTTGACTCATTTATTTCCAGGTACTGTTGTTAGGTGTATATACATTTAAAATTATTTATGACTTCTTGAATTTTTTTTCTCATTATGACTGAGGCTTTTTTTTTTTTTTTTTTTTTTTTAATCTCTGGTAATACTCTTTGTTCTGAAGGCAGTTTTAGTTGCCATCAGCATAGCCCCTGCAGACTTTGACGATTTTTTTGGCATTTTTCCATCCATTTATTTTCAAATTCTCTGTGCCTTTGTATTTATTCTGTCTCTTATAGTCAGCATGTGATCCTTTTATCCACTGTCAATCTCTGCCTTCTTACTGGACTGAACAGAGACCATCAACATTTAATGTAATTACTGATATGGTGGACTTTTTGGCCTTCTATTTTATGATATATTTATCTGTTTTAAAAATTCCTCTCTTCTCCCTGTCTTGCTTTCTCTTGGATTATTCAAATATTTTATCTCTTGGATTTTTGGCTATCATTTTTTGGGTTTTCTTTTTGGTGGTGGTTCCTGGGATTACATTTTAACTTTATTCATAGTCTCCTTAGAACAGAAATTGTAGCATTTTAAGCAAAATGTAGATGCCTTACAACCATATAGATCTTTAACCCCCACATTTTGTTATAGTTTTATGGATTTCATCTGTAGACATTAAAATGCTTACCAGTGTTTTAACTTTTGCTTTCTACAGTGTTATAGATTGACTACTTGAGAGAGAAAGTCTTTTATATTTATCCAGATATTTACCACTTCTGTTGCTTTTCCTACTGATCCAAGTTTCCTTTTGAATTTACTCCCCTAGTATGAAGGATTTCCTTTAACTTTTTTCCCCTCTGGAGAGAGAATCTAGGTTTGAGTGAGTCTCCTGCCTCAGTCTCCGGTGCTGCTGGGATTATGGGTGTGCATTACCACACCTGGCAACAGCATTTGTTTCAGGGCAAATATGCTGGAAATGATTCTCCTGATTTTTCTTCACTGTCAATGGTTTGGTTTCATCTCCGTTTCTGTCTAGGTGGCTGCTCCTAGACACCTTTTATTTTGTAGCATCCTCAGGTAGATGCTTTTGCATTTTGCCCTGGTTTTAATCTTCAGGAGAGAGACTTACACTGCCTTGCTAACCAGGAACAACCTAAATATATCTCTCCAACAGGCTGGGGGTGTAGCTCAGTGACAGAGCACTTGCTTAGTGTGCTGGAGGCCATGGGTTCACAGTACTGGGAGGGGGCAGTATTTCTGTGGCAAAATAAGTGCTAGATTAAAATCAGAGTGGGGAGTGCTGGGGCTGGGGCTGGGGCTCAGTGGCAGAGCATTTTCCTAGCATGTGTGAGGCCCTAGGTTTGATCCTCAGCACCACATAAAAATAAACAAAATAAATGCATGCTGTCCATCTACAACTACACACACACAAAAAAAATCAGAGGGGTCCATGCCATTCTTACCTGTGCCCATTTTCAGTGGCCCAGGAATACTCTTTTCCAATACATAAATAAGCAGGTAACTGATTGTCATAAATTCAAGAAATAAGTTAGGGGCTGGGGATGTGGCTCAAGCGGTAGCGTGCTCGCCTGGCATGCGTGCGGCCTAGGTTCGATCCTCAGCACCACATACAAACAAGATGTTGTGTCCGCCGAGAACTAAAAAATAAATATTAAAAAAATTCTCTCGCTCTCTCACTTTCTCTTTTAAGGAAAAAAAAAGAAGGAAAGTTTAAAAAAAAAAAAAAAGAAATGTTAGTTTACCCAGTGAATTAGGGATCCTCTGATGGCCCCATGACTGGGATTGCTGCAGTTCCTTTAAACGTCCGTAGCACCCAGTACCTGCACTGTCATGGACTAAGTCACTGCTCACCAAGTCTGTTGCCGTCTGCCTTCTGTCCACTGAAGATTGAAGCCTTGAGCCCCAGCACAGTAGCACCTTCAATCATCCTACTTACTGCTACACCCCAGGGACACAATAGGTGCTCAAGAAATATTCCTTGAGAGAAGGAGTGAATGTGTTACTCCTGCCCTTGTGATCTCTTACCCTCTTTTCCTTTGCTCATCTCCACAGCACCTGTTACCATATAAAATCATTGTTATTGTAATTATTGTTACTGGTTTCCTCCTAACCCTAGTGGAAACTGCGGGAGAGCACAGATCTTTGCCTGTTTGACGTGGGCCATGCATGCAGCCTGGCGAAACATGCAAGGTGACTATTCACAGAGGGAGAAATCCAAGGCTGTCCCTTACCAATAGGTGTGACAAACCTATAACAAATAATTCTTGTTAATTCAGGGAGCTTAGCACATGCTGGAAGAATGCAGGACATGGCTGTCTTTCATATCCGTGGCTCTGCCACCTCCTCACACGGGTACTAAAAGGAGACGAAGCCTCACTGCGTCCCCGGTGTTAGGAGCAGGGACCAGCACTCCTTCTTTCTGATAACTAGGCCCTGGGTCACAGGAGGCTTTTATAATAGCAGCACCTGCAATCTCACTGTCTCATGGCCTTTTCAAAAGGTGGCCTAGACCTTTTTTACCACAGAGGAAAGGGTGAAGTAGATGACAGGGCTTTTCTGCCCAGGATGCCCTTTTTGGGTTTTGAGTTCAGACAGGTCTCAATTCAGACCCGCCCGGCCACTGCCCCAATCAGAGCTTCCTTCCTGGTGTGTGAAGTGCTGGGTGGTTTTCCATGGTAAGCACAGCGTGCAGTACACACCTGTTTTGGGTGGATGATTATTGTGGTTTGTTAGCTTTCTGTCACTGTGACAAAACACAAGCAATAATCAACTTTAAAGGAGGAAAGATTTATTTTGGCTTATGGTTTCATTCTATGGTCAACTGACCCTGTTGCTTTGGACCTGTGGTGGCACAGTACATCCAACGAGGAAACTGTGGCAGAGGCCTGTTCACAGCATGACCAGGGACAGAAAGATGGGAAGGGCCTGGGATCCCAAGTCTCCTTCAAGGGCCCACCCCACAACGAGCTAGCTTCCTTTCGATAGTCACCACCCCCTAAAAGTGCTACGACTTTCCAACAGTGCCATAGGCTGAGGACAGAGCCTTCATCACATGGTCCTTTGGGGATATTTCAGATCCAAATTAGAGCAATTCTGTGTCTCCTTGTCAGCCCTCTGAAACATTATTTTCCTGTGTATCTAATACAGAAATGCCAAGGAACTAAGCTGCTTCAGAAACTGGGTGATAATTAGTGAAACCTTATGGTTGGGGTTAACCCATGCTGACAACTATTTGGTAATTTCATGAATATGCCTTCCTGCTTTTAGTTTATCATAGTGACAATGTCGGGTCACACTTGTCTGTGGTAACTGAACCTCCTATGGGATTCGAGAATGACCTTGAGGTCATCATTCCAAAGGGCAATTTTCAATGTCTAGGACTTACAGATGGAAGAATCTGAGCTCTTTTGAGATTGTCCTGGCCCTGAAATCATATGCTAGGAGTTATGCTTACTATCTCATTGTTATACATATACAATTATTCTAATAAAAGCAGAATATGAAGGAGTGTGATCTACATTACAGTGGGATCATTTAAATATTTGATTATGCTTTTTCCCACCTTGCTTTTAAGGGTACCTTATTACCTTCTCAGCAATACCTGCTTCCACGCCACAGGCACACTGGGGTGTGTGTGTGTGTGTGTGTGTGTGTGTGTGTGTGTGTGTATGTGCATGTGCGTATGCGCCTCCGCCTCCTATTGCTAAGGGTGTGAGGTGCCATGGGCCCCTTGAGCAGGAACAGTGTGACACCATCTTTAGCCCTGGAGAGGAACCTGGAAGACACGGCTTTACCTGAGGATCTTGAACGGAGCCTTCGTGGAGCATCTGAGGCCACAGAGAGTGGTTTGGGAGGGTGGCTCTCCCTGGGAATGCTCACCTGGTGAACCTGGAAGGGAAACCTGTCACAATAACACAGCAAGGCCATGTGATGAACACTTTTATTTACAAATATAATTAAAAGCTCTGACAGTTATCATGCTCTTCCTTGGAACCTGAAAAATGTTTTGTTTTTAAAGTGCATGCAAAAGAAGTAAAGCCTTTTTTTTTTCATCATTTTTTATTGTAAGAAAATACACAGTTTGAAAGTGTGAATAATGCAGTATTTATGACCAAGATATGGGACTCAGGAAGGGGAAGGGAAATAAAGAAAAAGGTCAAGATGATCTGACTGAGAGACAGAGTGGAACTCCAAATACTGAATTGGAAAAGGGGGAAGGTGGGGAGGAACAGGAGGAGGAAGTAAAAAAATTTGATCAGAGAAACAGTTAAAATACAATATGAAAATAAGTAATACCTCTCCTTAAATTCCTTCTATACACAAAATACACGATTTGCCAAAGCCCAATTTGTGCTACTGGGATTCTGTGAGCTCCTTAAGTGTATTCACATCCTCTGCAACAGCAGAAAATGGTTATGATACAATCAGAATATGCTGAAGACAAGTTCAACTCTTGCCAGCAGGTTCTTAAAAATCACGAGATCTCTTCACCCCGCCCACCCCCCCAGCCCCAAAAAAGTAATATGTCACCACTGATATGTACATCACAATTAGTTTCTGTAAAATGTATCAAATTTTCAATCTTTAATAAAACTTTGTTTTTTTTTTTTTATTCCTGATGAATAAATACCAAAAAAATAAAATAAAATAAAATAATGCAGCAGCTAGTTAAGGTGTAAGGCTGCGGATATTGTGTCTCTCTCCCCCTTGGCATTTATTATTATTATTATTATTATTATTATTATTATTATTATTTTTTGCTTTACTTTCACAGATTGGTGTTAATGAGTGATTGCTTAAAGCAATATATATCCACTTTTTTGTTGTTGGTGGTTTATTGGTTTTGTTAAAACTGTCTCCATAGTTTTCACTGAAACATTTTGAATCACATCAATACTGTGACGTGTACTATGAATAGAAGAGATGGCCAGACTCTGGCCAGCACTGAAAGTTGACACGGGGGGAGGAAGGGGCCCCTGATGGAGTAAGAATAAACAGGCACTAGTCCGACACGATGTCAGTAAGAGTAAGAGAGAGAGAGTGAGCAA
Organism: Callospermophilus lateralis; assembly: GCF_048772815.1. NCBI lineage: Eukaryota > Metazoa > Chordata > Mammalia > Rodentia > Sciuridae > Callospermophilus > Callospermophilus lateralis. The sequence continues at coordinate 148,992,241 of NC_135305.1, read as the reverse complement.
CGCCCGTTAAAATGGGGAATGTGGTTTTGCAGGGTTTGAATTTTTTTCTGTTTTCTTTTTTTTTGTAAATGGCAAAAAATTTAATCTCATCTATAGTCCTCCTTAGGAAAATCTAATGTAACCAAATTCCCAAATCCCATTCTGAGGCTCTCCATGTCAAAAGTTTCAATCTCTCGCTCTTGCCTTTCCAGTAGGTACTTGATTCTCTCGCTGCGCTCCTTCTGCAGGGCGGCCAGCTCCTCTTCAATCTGAAACACAGTAAGGGGCCTTAGATGGAAAGGGCCTCCCAACAGATGCCCACAGGATAAGCAACAGGCGCATGCACGCCCAGGAGGCATGTGCACCTGGGCCCAGGCTGGGGTAGATTAGGTGTCTGGCCTAATCCATTCTGCTTAAAACTTGCTGCAAGAATACACATGTTGGAGCGGCCTGGCTTGAGCAGCGCCACCCTACCAGCCCAGCAGCTGGGTGGATCTGGGTCAACGTCCTGTCCTGTCTCAGCAAAAGCCAAGACACTAGAGCACAGATGGCGCTGCTTTCCCAACGTGCACCGGTTGGTTGCCTTTTGGGTCCTTACATATTTAGTTCTAAGAACTGGAGCTAAAAAACTGCTCTGTCTGTCTTAGGGAGCCACTGGAAGAAAGGGCAAGTAACTGGTTAAGCAACTAGATGCTTCCATCTTTGAGGTGCCTTGTGACATCTTTCTCCTCCATGCTCCCCAGAATATCTAAAGCACTGAATATTTCAAATGGAATGACGTCCATTATGCGTGGTGGTATCAGCCTGTATTTGTCTTAATTCTTGTTTTAAGAGCCCTGCTGGTGATTTCTCTTGGTTTAAAAACACCCAAGAAGCCAAATCTCGGACTTCCTCACGCCATTTAGCAGTACCCTCTGTGTGTCATGATTACCAGGCAGCAGCCTGTTGGGAAGGCCTGGGGCTTCCTAGCAGAGTAGCAGAAGGGCTTAAGCAGTGCGCTCAGACTTCTCAAGGCAGCAAGCTGTTCTGAGCCTTAGCGTCCTGGCCTGCGGAACGTGGTCCATGTCTGCCCCGCAGGAAGACCAGCAGTATAATGCAAATCTAAGTGAACATTGCCTGGTGTGACCCTTGTGACCAGGGGACTCCATAAACGGCAGCTTCCTGGCCTGCAACCCCCGCCCCAGCTGCACGGCCCCCCGGAACTCATACCTTCTGCTCAAGATGTGCTCTGCGCAGAGACACCCTCTGCTCTAGCTTCTGCAGCTCGCGTTCGTGTTGTGCCTCTGTCTGCATCTTGATTTTGCTCTGGTAGGCGTTGAGCAGCTCCATTTCCTGCTGGAGCTGTAGCCTCAAGGCCTGGCATTCTGCTTCTTGAGCCTCATCTAGCCGTAACTGCGGGCACAGAAGACACACACTGTCACACAGCCCTCGCTGTCTGCACTTGGGGACTACTGGGAGATGTCTCCTCTTTTTTACTGAAAAGGGTTCCCTCAGAAAAACAGATGCCCTGGGTATATTCAGAGGTAGGATCACAGCCAGTGAAATCTGCCCAATGGGCTACAAAGTCCTAAAAACACAGTCTTTAAACATGGTCTGAAGCCACTGTAGCAGGTGTCAGGAAGCTCTTCAGGCTAGTGACAAGGCCTATGGATGTGCAGGTGGCATGTCTACACCACCTTTCACTTAGAAGTGTCACCTGACCAATTACTTAACCTCTCCAGTACTAGGAATGGAACCCAGAGCCTCATGTATTCGAGGCAAGTGCTCCACTAGTAAATGCATCCCCAGCCCCTCGCCTCTCCCACTTCACCACAAGAAAACAAGAACAGTTCCTATTGTCTGAGATCAATGTGAGGATTACATGAAAGGATTCGTAAACAATCCCAGGTACACTGCAATCCTAGCAAGTTGGGAGATTGAGGCAGCAGGATGGCAAATTCAAGGCCAGTTTGGGCAATTTAGTGAGGACCTGTCTCAAAATATAAAAAAATTAAAGTCTGAGGACATAGCTCAGTGGTAGAGCATCCCCGGGTCCAATCCCCAGTACTGCAAAAAAATCAACAAATGAATACATAAGCAAATAAATACACATCATCCCAGGTAGAGAATAATCCCAGGCTAGTAGTCAGTAAGTAGTGTCTGTTGTTATTTTGGTTTTGACAAAACTGTTTCCATATCTGGATATCTTTAACCCCCAAACCATAAAGCCATTTACATTTGCTCAGTTCTAAATCATTCAATCTAACATCTATAATACTTGAGACACATGCCACAGTTCATTTAGGCAATATTGGCGCCTGTTGAGGAGTACACAAGTCATCTGGATAGCTGGCCAATAACTCAAGTGGTTCAGAGTTTGTTCCCAAAAAGCATCCTTACCAATCTTAAGGGGCATAGTCTGATTTGAAGTAAAAAAAGTCTACATTATAAGGTGGCCTTATAAGTTCCCTTGATTCCCACGGTATGGAAACTTGGTGTTACACACCAAAGTGCCCACATCTTGTGTGGGGAACAGGCGGGCCCACTCTCAGAAAGGCCTACCCCTCAACCTGAAGAGGGGGAGGCTCTGGGCCATTAGCAGGACTAAATTCAGGGATTTCTTTGCTCTGCCCAAGGCTTGGCTTTGTCCAAACATATTGGCCCTTAGTATGGCTGGGAACTTTGAGATCAAAAACCTTTAATGAGATAATCCAGTCTACCCTGAGCTTATCTGCATGTTTCCATACATTTTCTTTTGTTTCCATTTTGCCAAGATATTACTCTCTACCTTATCTACAATTTGTAATAATTAACAATGTCTTACAATCTCCTGGTTGAGAAATGACTTTTTGAAATGTTATTTGCCTACTATCTTCTTTAGTACTTTTGGAGACATACACTATAGAGATTAAAGGAACCTAAAATAAATTATGCAATTATATTTCCAAGGTACCTTCTAATAATTAATCCTAACCAGTTTTCATTAAAACCCACTAAAGAGGATGGCTCACTCTCTTCTTATTTTCCCATGAGAAATGAAGGGAAGACATACGGGACCCAATGCACAGTTGACCTGCAGCAGGAGCAGCCTTCCAAAGGAACACTGAGGAGTTCTGTGGCTCCCAGTGAGGGTGGTTACTGATTCCCTCTTGATATGCAGGCCTCTTAAGGAAATGGAAGTTAAGGAAATGGAAGCCCTGCTCTTTCCTACTCTCCTGTTTGAGTTGCTAGAATCCCTGAGCAAATGGGCAAGAGGCTCATCCTCAGGGCATCTTTTTTGGTTTCTGGTTCTTTATTACTGTCGTCCATAACTATGCTTTGTCCCAGCTCTGACTATGAAAGTCCCTGGGGGACACTCCAGGTTTTGGTATTCATCACCTGAAGCTAAACACACCAAATCCACTAAAAAGTTTTATAAGATTATAGGTAGATATCATGTCTGTTTTCTAAGGTGGCTTCAGTGCAAGAAAAAAAAGACACAGGCGGCAGTATAGTGGGCGCCAACCCCTCAGGCTTACAGGGACCCCTCGAAGGTTCAAATCCTGACTCCAGCGCTCATTGGCTGCGCTTCCCCGCCCCAGGGCTGGTGTGCTACCTGAGGGCCACCAAGGCCTTGGGAACAAGCTTCACTAGATAGACACACTTGTTCATTTACCCGGGTCTGGGATACTTCTGCACTGTAGTGTAGAGTCAGCCAGTCATGATAGACACTGTGACCCATAAAGCCTGAGATATTTCCTATCTGCCTCTTTTCAGAAAATGTTTGCCAACTCCTAGTCCTAAGCAGGAGCTAACCTGAGTGGCTTTCCTTTAGAAAACCTCATGGGTGGGCTGGATGGGGCTCAGGGGTAGAGCGCTCATCTAGCATTGTGAGGCCCTGGGTTGGATCCTCAGCGCCACATGAAAATAAATAAATAAAATAAAGATATTGTATCCAATTACAATCAAAAAATAAATATTAAAGAAAAAAAGAAAACCTCACAGGTAAATTTAGGGTTAAATAGTAACTACCTGAAAGGGTGTCACAAAAATGAAATATTACCCACCCATGCAATACTCAAGACAGCAGGGACAGTGGGATGTGGTCACTAAAAGACAGCTGCTATGGTCAAACCTGCTTTGCTCTTCTGTCTCAGGAGAGGGCATTTCTCTCCTTGTAGTCAAGGGCAGTCATGAACCTCTATCCCTCCTCCCCTCTTCTCCCATCTGTGTGACCTGCAGGCACGGGATGTCTGGGGTGTGCCCAAGTCACAGAGGCTACTGCAGTTATCAACAAGACAAAACCCCCAAGCTCGCCCCTCCTCCCTCTCTCTACACTCCTCACTTCACACTCAGGCTGAGGTGACCCTTCTGTTTATATGGCTCACAAGGAGGCCTCTGCTGGCCACCACCAACTGCTGGCCATCATGATCCCGTCCTCACCTGGCCTGACTCCCAGCAGCACTGGCTACTGTGGACTTTACCTTTCCTTCTGGAAATCCTTTCCCGCCTCCTGAGACACTGCAAACACCCGTGATGGTTTTCCATTCCTGTCCTGCTCCCTTCCCTGGGTTGTTCCCCAGCAGGGTGAGACCCAGGGCCTCCTGTCAGCTGACTCTGCCACCAGCCATGCAAATGACTCCCACCTGGACCCCTCGGTTCACCCTGCCCTTCTGAGGCCCAGACCAAAGTATCCAGCCTACCAGAGACACCCTCAGGCTCCACACAGCCCAAGTCAACTCATTATTTTCCCTTCCTGCCTCCCTAGCCCCGCCCACTTCCTTTTCAACCTGTAGGTAGCTGGCCATCATCTCTGCCTGTCACTAACTAGGTGCCTCGACTTTCCCTCCTGCCCAGCTCTTTCAAGCTTCACCCCCACTGCTCCTCTCTGGTGAAGCCACCACTCCCTGGTGCCCAGGGAAAAGCAGTGGCATCTAGACAATCTCCTCATACCCGCTCTTGCCATTCTCTACAGGTCATCGAGCAAACATTTAAAAATACAAATCCGATGCCGGGCCCCTGCTCAATATTCTTCCAGCTGCGTTTAGAGTAAAGATCAACAGTCTGCACGGGTGCAGGCCCCTACGCCCCAGCCCATGGCCCTGCAGTCTGATTCCCAGGCTGGTCTCCTCCTGGCTCACTACCTTCCAAACACAATGTACGTCTGTGAGTTCTTCAAAAGTGCCATGTTTTCCCATCTTTGCACATCTAAATACTCTTGTCAAAGAGGCCCTCCCCAACTCTGGGCCACCCAGCCTCCTGTTCACACTCCACTGGATTCTTGCACTCACTCTGCCGCTATGGAATGGGCTCTTCAGCCTGGGTGTCCTCCACTCTTGGGTAGATTCCATGAGGTCCTGATAGCTATGTCACTCACCCTGGCATCCTGGGAGGCCTGGGGCACAGCCCAGGGAGAACCCACGGGATGGCCCGGTCCTGAGGTCTTCCTTCAGCTCTTTCCCTTTGCAGTGGACTCCTGGCCCACTCCTCACCCTGCAGCTCTTTCCCCCTTTGAAACCACTGACCAGCCTCTGAGAGGCCGCCTCACACTGTCTGCCTCATCTGCAGCCCCCTCTTTCAATGCAGGATCACATCTCCCACTCCCACTGCTCTGGGGATTGTCTGTGACCATCAGTGGGTGAGCCCACGGTTTATTATTATTATTATTTTTGTGGGGCTGGGGACTGAACCCAGGGCCCTGTGCAGCGAGCAGGCCCTCTACCAACTGAGCCGTCTCCCCAGCCCCAAAGGTTGGGATTCTAATTGGTCTCTGCGACAGCTGAAATCTTCAGTTAGAACCTACGTCCTGGCCTCTCGACCTCCTCTCTCCTGGTCCCCACTTAGGTCACCGAGTGTTTGTTTCCTTTGGCCTGCTTCTATGTATCCCTCACATGCGGGTGTCCACCAGACTCTGTCCTTGGTCCCCTTTCTCTCTAATTCCATCTGCTGTCCCCAGCAGATCTTATCCATTTCTAACAGCTACCTCTAACCCATTTGGCAAAAATGTCTGTTTTTTGTCTTTAACCCATTATGTCTTATCGTCCTATCTATGGGACACTTATAAAAACTTCAATTGAGGTCTGGGGTTGTGGCTCAGTGGGAGAGCACTTGCCTCACACATGGAGGCACTGCATTCAATTTTCAGGATGGCATATAAATAAATGAATAAAACAAAGGTCCACTAACAATTAAAATAAAAAAATCTTAAATTGAGCAATTTTATAGATGTCTTATAAAATTTTATAGGATGATGATGGACATGATGAGTTAATCCTGATCTCTCTCCTGAACTACACACAGATTTCCATATTTGTATCTTTCTATGGATACCTGCCTGGCTCAGATACCATGTCCACAACTTAGCCAATGACACCCGCCTCCTACCCCCGGTCAAGGCATCCAAACTCACCCCCTTCTATTTTTCTATCTTGGTAAAGTGATGACTTATTCCAGTCTGTTGTCAAACCTACCTCTCAAATTGGTCACTAAGTTCTCTCTATATGCTTTCTAAATATTTTTCAAATCTTTCTCTCCTTACCATTTCCCTTAGCTTACCCTCCTTCTGGTTTTTTGAACTCATTTTTGGTTTGGGGACTGCACCAGGGCCTCACACAAGAAGCCTGCACTCTACCACTGAGCTGAGCCCCAGGCACCATGCTTGGACATTTCTCCCTGGACTACTGAAATAACTTGCCAATAGGTCTCTTTCCCTATATTTACTGCACAACTGCCACTAGCTTTCTGGCACACAGATCTGATCCTGTTACTTTCCTTCCTAAACAGGCTCAACAGCTCTCCATTGCTTCTGGAATCACGAACAGACTCCTGCTCTTGCATATCTGACTGCGAATCTCCACCTGCTTTCCTTAAACAAGCATTCCACACTATGGCAGGTGCTCACTGCTTCTCAGCTGTGCCACCCTCTGTCGGGCTGGAGTCTTGCACAGACTGTGTCCTCTGCCAGGATTCACTTTTCCTCTTCTGCCTGCTTGGTTAGTTAGTACTAAGACACTTCTCCTTGTGAGACCTTCACTGAATTTCCAGGTTCGCTCCATCCCTGGCTTAAGGACCTTTACCACCTCCCTTTTTGGGTTCCCATAATCCCCCTTCTTGAACTCGGGGCCCACCTTCAAGTTCAGGGAGTGCCCCAGATGTACTTTCCATTGTTTGGATCTGTGCCTATCTGGGTTTCTTTGTGGAACCTGCTGGCTTCAGTGACTTCCACCGAGCCCTGGCTCCCATAAGGAGACTTTCCCTAGACCAGATTCCTTGTTCCTATTTGTCCTCCCTGCCCCCCAGCATCTCCCACTTCAAAGCACTCACTATGCTTTATTATTATTGCTTAATTATCTGACTTCCTGGCTCCATGACAGAAGGGTGAGGACAGAGACCCATTGTCTATCTGGCTCATCACTCTATCTCTGAGCCCAGCAGAGGGCTGGTCACTGAGGTTTAGCAAGTTTATTGAATGAACGTGTCTGTGTATCTGTCTTCCTCACTTGACTGTGAGCTCTGTTAAGACTCTGTTAAGACTCTATTCACTGGTGCCTGGTATCGTTGGGGGTGCTGGTCAGTAATCTCTGACGAATGGACACAGGACATCATATGCGGTATCTATACCATCTTGCCCTCAAAGACCCTATGTGCCACAGGTCGGATTCAGCACGTCACTCCTTGAGCTCCAGCTTATAAGATACACTCCAGCAAGTATCCACAGGTGCTTGGCTTTATTCAGCGTCGTCATTTCCTCATTTCTTTGGGCAGAAAAACACCCAGATCCTAAATTTGTGCATCCTGGGAACCAAAGGCTGGATCTTGATTTTTCTTGAATCCCAAAGCTCTTGAAGTCGTGGCACCCAACCTAACCACTTACCGCTTGAGAGGCCATCATTTCATTTATACTCTGTTCATACTGCTCTGCCAAAATGGCAAGTTTTCTCGTCTGCTCATCTTTCAGTGTCTTTAAGATTGTTTTGTGCTCATTCTTTGGAGTAACTTCCAACTGGTGATTCTTGAGTGCTTTATACTGTTTGGTCTGTACTTTGCAAGTGTCCTGAAACTGTTTTTTAATTTGCATTTCCATGGCCTGTTAGAAAAAGTGACAAATAAAGATGTGTCAGTGAAAACAGAAAGTTTCTGTTATGATGATACAATACAAGGGCCAGGGCTATCTGTCTTTTGGTGCTGTGACCGGCAATGCTGGTCCACAATCATGAAAATAACGCAGACAAGGGCAAACTCTAAGAAAAAAAAAAAAAAAAAGCAAACTCTACCAGTGCTTCTGTGTTTATAGTAAATGGATAGAAATAATTTTGGATTTGCAACTGACCTCAAAGAAAAAATGAATTATAATAAGGGGGTAGCAATTCTAAGCAGATTGCAGAATATTATGAAGCTTTGCTTGTTAAAAGGTTAGCCATTATTTTTATGGTTTCCCATCCAAGTATTTAGTGTTTCCTATCGTGTGTTGTTTCTTCCTCCCTTTTTGAGTGTGTGTCATGTAAGCCATGTCCCCATTTCTGAGTGTGAAGGGGGTGATGTGATATAACCCGCTCCCTCTACCAGTCAATGAAGGAGGACATCTTCGGATCCCAGTCTGTTTCCACTGTACTTCAATATGAACTGAAAGAACAGTGATTGTGGGGCCCCCCTGCCCCCCATTAAGAGGTTGTGCTTACATGTGACAGTGTCAGATTTGTACTCTGGCCAGGAGACCAGGGGATGTACTATTAAGGTCAGAAGGCATTCCATCAGCTGTCCCCATAGTCACGTGTGCTTTTTATGAACACTCTGAAGACTTATGGTGACAGGGATCACTAATTAGTTTAGGATTTGGCTAGAAGAGGCACATGGCCAGTGTGACTGAGGTTGGCCTCGTGTCTGTGCCAATGTTGACAGTGTCCTCTGTGACATGTACCAATGGCTTAGTACACAGAGCTTGTTAATTAGCAGGCTGCTAAAATTAGCAAGAGGCTGGGCTAAAGGAGTTCCTCATATCCCTGGTCTGGCGCAGGGGCAGTGAAGGCCTGGCACGAGTGGATTCCGTTCTGATCCCCATGCTCATGCCAGCCACCTCTGACAAATCACACTCTCCTACTCAGTGGGAATGTGGCTTCAGGGTCCTTCTCAGGTGTACAGCAGCTCTCAAGGTAGTTACTATCAATATAACTTTGTCTCCTGGAATTAGAATCATGGGCTGCTATTCATCCAAGTTTAGAGAGGAAGGTCATGCAGAGTTCAGGGAAATGACAGAGCAGAGTAAAGGGAAAAATCAAGAGATCACGGAGTACAGCAGTTACCAAAGCAGTTTGCAAGATACAGATGTCGGGGCTTTGCATCTGGAGATTGTGACTTGGGTGTGGGGCCCAGAAACGGGCGACTGCCAGTCATCCAGGTGTCCTTGAAACCACTGGTCCTCCCCAACTCTGTCTCGGGGCTTACGCTAATGGGGACTGCTCTCTCCTCTTACCTTTAAGTTTTTTGGCTGCTGCCGGAGTTCCATGACGTGCTTTCTGTGCAGCTCCCGCTCCCGCCTCTTATTATACTCCAGCTGGTTCTCCAGCTCAGTCTGGTGCTGTAGCCGGATCAGATCCATGCGCAGCTTCTGCAGCGTGTGCAGCTGCCTGTACTCGAGCTCTCGGGTGGACTCGTCGTGCCGGATCAGCATGGCATGCTCCATCTCCTTCTGCGTCCGCTTTTTATTCAGTTCCTGTATTCAGGAGCAAACAGTAAACGGAGAGAGATGAGTGGAGAGGGACTGGAAGGACTGCGAACTAAGGGAGGGATGGCAAAGATGGCACCGCCCGGCCCTCGGGGAACCTGTCAGTGTCTGCTGCGGAGGGCGGCAGGACTCCATCTGAGCGGATGAACAATCCCTGGAGCCTTAGGCTCTGCTGCTGGGTTCACTGCTTACCAGGCAGGCAACTTGCTAGCAGCCACCACTGTACTAGCTGTAAAATGGGATTGGTTCTACCTGACGCCCTCTTACCTTGCTGGGACCCTTAATTAGGCAACATGTTTGTTTAGATCTAAATAAATGTTCCTTCAGTTAAGCTTCTGGTTCTCCACCCTGGCTGCCCATTAAAATCATGTGATGAAGTTGTTCAAATATATGATGCTTAAAACCTGAAATTCTGATCATTCTCGGGGGTGGGATCCTGGCCTCAATTTTTTTCAGGGGGGGAGCTCTGGGGACTGAACCCAGGCGTGCTTTACCACTGAGCCACATCCTCAGTCTTTTGAGACAGTGCCTCACTAAATTGCTAAGGCTGGCCTCAGACTTGTGATCCTCCTGCCTCAGCCTCTTGAGGAGCTGGGATTACAGGCCTGCACCACTACAAGGTACTTGACCTCAATTTTAAAGACTTCTCCAGGTTACTCTATATGCAGTCAGTGTTGAGAAACTTGATTAAATGGATATCTTCAATGTTCCTAGTTTTCTGGGAAATACCCAGTTTTTGTACATGTCAGAAGTAGGCCAATTATCTATTTTTTAAAATCTAAGTTTAGGGCATGCTGGGACAAAGCAGAGAAGAGCTCTTCCCTTTCATCTTTTCCATTACAGTCTGTCTGATCCTTGTTGGATCTAATCACTCTGTTCTCTCAGCTCTGCTCATGCCTGTCTGTCTCTTTATCTTTCTTTCCTCCCTCCCGCCTTTCCTCCCTGTTGTTGAAAGGAGGAAGGAAAGCAAACTAGAAAAAAGGAAGTTGGGCAATTTTTTTTTTCATTTACCAATTCAAGACTATTTCCTAAATGCACTATATACAAACACCTGAACCATGTGCTCTGGGTACATACAGATGTTTACCAAGCCATGACTTCCGTCCTCATCTGGCTGACACTCTGAGAGGGAAGAGTTATAGGCATTCATTGAGGGACACGTGTGGCTCACAGCTGATGGAATCACAGCGGGGCCCAACTTGTGCCCGTTTCTTTTCTCTTCTAGGAATTTGGAGTTGAGGTTCAGAGCCTGTTAATCTCTGTGGGAGGCCAGAATTGAGGGTCATATAAAGACGACAGATGTGGTAGTTGTCTGCTGCTATGAGGATTGAGGATTAGAGAAATCTGGGTTTCAGAGGAAGAATTAAAAAGAAGTCAGACGTGCAGGGAACACAGTCATGCTCAAGTTCCTGACGGTCCCGGAACTGCCTTGAGTCCACCTGTGTCACCGCTGCTGAGTTTGATGAGATATTCCTATACTTTGATAATAAATTTCCTGGCTTTGGCTTAAGCTAGTCCAAATAAAATTTCAGTTAACCTGCAAAAAAATAATCTTAATACAGGGAAAACACTTTTATGTGTAAAGAGAAAGGTTGTGATGAGGGCTAGGAAAGAGGTCAAGATTTTCTATAAGATTTCTGAAGAGGGGAGTAGAGTTACTAGCTAAGAAGATCAGGAAAAGAAAGCGTTGACTCTCCTCTTTGTTGGCATACCCTATAGGGGAAAATGCAACTCTTTTATGTTCATAAAGCATCAGAAGATGTATGCATTGGTGTAGAGAGAATATCCTGCACACTGGGCCTTCTATTCATTGGAAGGGAAGTCCTTTAAACAGTACAACCTCTAGAACCCGAGCACAGTCACAAATCATTCATTTGTTTCTTCAACAAGCATTTGTTGAGCACCTACTGGGTGTTGGGCACCACTGTGGGCACTGGTGACAGAGCTGGGAACAAGCAGCCCCCTCTTATTTTCTAGCACATAAATACCCAAAGTATGCGCACCATTTAAATTTGTTTCAAAGAAGTTGAAGTCTCCCAGATCATCACTCCCAACCTCCTGGTTTTCTTTTTTCCTTGTCTTATTTTTCCTCTTCCTCTGGACCCCCCCACCAGATTTCTCATTTTAGATCAGTAACTGGCCCCTAGGGGGCACCAAAGCGAGTGAGCTCTCCTACAGACTGGAGCTCTCCAGGACTCAGGGCCAAGAGAACGCCAAAGAAAGTCCTGAGTGGGTAAAGGTCCTGTTCCCTGGCCTCTGTTCCAGGCGTCCCAATATTGAGCATTTACAGACCCACAATTTCCTAAATTATTAAGTCCAAACTGAGTTTGAGCTGCCCCGTGCCCTGAAATTTATGGGGACATGGGCGGGGATAACAAAGCAAATGAACACTTTCAGAGGATGGGCTTTTCTCCATCTTTAATGGAAGGATTCAGGATACCTGCAAATACCTGCATCAGAATTACCTGGGTTATAAGTGATCTATAAGCAGCTACCCAGCTAATTCTGACTTATCTTAAAGTTTGGGAATCCATGGGAAAATGCTCAGGGTGTGACTCCACTCTTTACCTATGGCTTTGAGCAAGTGTTTCTTTTTGGTACTGGGGATTGAGCCCAGAGGCACTTAATCACTGAGTCCCATCTCCAGTTCTTTTTAGTTCTTATTTTGAGACTGGGTCTCACTAAGTTGCTTAGGGCCTCACTAAGTTGCTGAGGCTGGTCTCAAATTTGCAATCCTCTTGCCTCAGCCTCCAGAATTGCTGGGATAACAGGTATGTGCCACTGTGCCAGGCCTTGGACCAATCTCTTAATCGACATGTTAGCAACTTCAGGAATAAATCGAGGATCACAGGCTCCACCATGCATTATTTAGCATGTAAAAGTGAAAGGAAAAATCATAAGAAAATGCTTCAGGATGCATAAATATGTCTTTTTTTTCCTGTATTCAGAAATAAATATTTGGCATTTAATATCTTAAATCTAGTTTTAATAAACTATTCAAAGAATGAAAGAAACATGATACTGACTATTATCTTTGATTTCTATATCTGAGTTGCTGGGGTGTAAATGGTAAGCTCCCTAGAACACTTCAAACCATGGAAAAAACATTATTAATCATTCATCTTATTTTGAATCCTGTGCCTACATAATAATGTGTAATGTGCCTTCAATATTTTAAAAACTCAGGTTGGTTCAAACTTCTGGACACTAGTGATCCTCCTTGTTCAGCACTCCAAGAAGCTGGTACTACAGGCACATGCCACCACGCTGTGCTCTCAATTTTTAAAAATCATTTCACGTACCTTTTTTTTTATGTGCGGGAGGGTGGGTACCAGGGATTGAACTTGGGGGCACTCAACCACTGAGCCACATCCCCAGCCCTATTTTGCATTTTATTTAGAGACAGGGTCTCACTAAGTTGCTCAGCACCTTGCTGTTGCTGAGGCTGGCTTTGAATTTGTGATCCTCCTGCCTCTCAGCCTCCCGAGCTGCTGGGTGCACCTGGCTTATTTCACATAACATTTAATCCTAACTTCAACCTCATGAGGCTAAGTAACCTTGCAAAGAGTTTAGATGGCATAGTAAGGCATTCGGGAAGGCATGGAGGGCCTATTATAAGGTCATACAACTTCCATAAAGTAAAATTAAAGCTAAAACTCGGGTTTTTAGGTTTACAAACATTTTCCAGGTGATTCTGCCCGCCAAAAGCACTCTATCTGCCCTGGAGGGAGTGCAGGGTGAGGGACAAGGGGCTCCCTTTTCCTCAGCCCTCACCCCACCCTAACAGCTCACCAAGCTCAGGGCTGACAGACATGTCCCTCTCATGACACAGCTGCTAAACACAAGACCCTCTTCCTGTGTGTCTACCTGCTGGGTGAGATGTGACTCTGGGCTGCTCCCTGCCTTTCCCTCAGCTGGAACTGCATCCAAGCACTTTATTCTAAAGTCCCAATGGAAGTGGTGTGGCTTCTTTAAAAGCAGTGGATCTCTTTATCCTCATGGCTACTGAGACTTGAGGAAAACTAGACTCAGATATTCAGACGAACATGCTGTTAGCCTCTGACGTTTAAAGTTTTTCTCAGGTTCAGCCCTTTGTTTGACACCTGGAGGCAGAGGGTGAGCATCTGTGTGTGGCAGAGAGAGAATAGGCTCAACCCAGACTGTGGTGATCCTTTCAAATGTTTCAATTAGTTGAGGCAAAGATACAGGAAAACAGGCACTCTTCTGCTCTATGGTGGGGGCATGAAGCCTTTAGAGGGCAATTTGGGATATTTATTTAAAAGTTCAGGTGTATTCATTCTTTGATCCAGAATTTCCACCTCTGAGACTACATCTACAAAAATACTTGTATATGTTCAAAAATATGCACAAAGATGTTCTCTGTGGCCTTGTTAGCAATATCTAACATTTTAAACAAAATGCCCACTGGGAAGTGCCTCACAAAGTAAATGACACTGTGGGGTTAAAGAGAATGAGGCAGCGCTATGTGTTCGACAGTAAGTGGCAACAGAAGACAGGGGGACAGTGGAGTGGACGTCTGCTACTTTTCTGCAGAGAGAGTGTCGCAGAAGGACTGGGCACACCACCCAATCTAGTTCTCTCTCCTAGGAATCTGAATCATGTTCAGAAATGATCCGAACATAAAAAAAAAATGGAGATATGGCCACATGACAGTGCCCTGAGGAGTGCCCAAGAGCTCCTGCCCTCTACAACGAGGAAATTGCTTTTCCACGGTGATTCTTGAACTTTCCCGGCTCTCTTCTTTAGTGTTGTCACCTACCCCATTTCCTTCTGGTAAATTCTTTTCCATGCTTAAGTCAGCCAGAGTTTGTTTCAATTGTTTGCAAATCAAAAAATCCCACTGATATATAAGCTGTATGGCATGGGCACCCGAAAAAAAAATCTGAAATAATATATGCCAAATGAAGGATTGATTGTCTTGGGTACATACTGGGTAAAATGAGATTATCAAAAAGGGGAAAATGGGGTGATGTTAGTGGAAGGGTACAAAATTCCAGTTATGCAAGATAAATATTTTCTGGACATCTAGTGGACAATGGTGACAATGGTTAGCAGTCCCGTACTGCATACTTAACATTTGCTGAGAGGATGGATCTTAAGTTGAACTTCGTGAGCGTGCACTCGCACACACATACGCACGTGCATGCACACACACACACAGTAACTATGTAGAGGCAATGAGTATGTTAATTAGCTCATGAGTATGTTAATTAGCTCGAATGTAGTGATCCTTTCACACTGTGTATATATATCAAAACGTCAAATTGTCAGTGATCTCCCAGTAAAGCTGCTAAAAGGACTTACTACTGAGCTTTATATATTTCTGTATGTCTTTTTCTCAATGTCCTTTTATTACTTTTATAGATAGAAAAACTTTGAACATTTTCATGAAAGAGGCTCTGGAATAGGACTAAATAAAGGAAAATCTAGTCTTCAAGAAAAATAACCTTATAGAACTGATCTTAGCTCAGTTGGTCAAAACCTGATATGGATGAAGTCACGAATGTAGTTTGTATTATTTAAGGGGAGTAATTAAATTCCATAGCTTTTTTTTTAAGATTGATGTGATTTTTTTATACCTTTATTTTATTTCTTTATTTTTATGTGGTGCTAAGGATTGAACCCAGTGCCTCGCACATGCTAGGTAAGCATTCTACTGCTGAGCCATAGCCCCTGCCCTTCTATAGTTTTTATTGATGGTAATTGTCCCCATGGCCTGAGACTTCCTCCTATATGTGCTATTAGAGTAACGATAATTAAAGAAACCCAAATACTTTATTTCTGAGTGGCTACTAGACTTATTCATTTTGACTTCTGACAAGTTCAAATGTACTAGATGAATCCATTTCTTACTAAAACCTTTCTTTCGGCGTCTCTGTTTCTACTCAGATCTACATTTCTCCAAGTCTTAATCCCTAGAAGTAACTCTGAGTCCACCTCCCTCTTTTCTCTCAAGTCTTACTTATTCTATACTTCAAATTGTGTTTCAAATCTACCTTTCTTTGGACACCACCACAGCCATGTCCACACCCTATTTCCCATCACTCCACTCTCTGCTCCTAAGTCTTTCCCCTGTGATCCCAGGATTTGTCAAACTAACATTCCATTTTTGCCCCCATCGGGAGCCTTTCTGATTTTTTTCCCCTTTCATTATTCCTATCCTGAGATGTGAATTCCACAGAACCCCTTTGTGTCTGTGCGTGTGGGCTACAGAGGACTGCAAGCCGTCCTACATGTCAGTTGTTGCCCCCGACTCATGAGATTGTGATTAATCTGTTACATGTCCGTGTCTCCTAGATCCATTCAGGACCACTCGAAGGCAGGAGCATAGCTGCTTGGTGGCCCTGGTGTCTGCCCCAGTGCCTAGCATAGAGGAGGCACTCTGGAAGTGGAGGATGACTGAACGAATCAACTTGAGAACATCGTGCTATCATTTGTCACAGAAATACAAGTCCTTGACAAACAGGCAGGAAGCAAAAATTCTCTTTCTACTTCTTTTGATTCTCTTTCTACTTCTTTTGATTCTTCACTGTGTGACATGGCTCGTAATAGGTGTTCACTAAAATTCCATTTCATTTACGTAGAAAAAAACCCATTTCTTGTTTTATGAATTCGGCTTTCTCTTATCAATGGTAAACACATTCCCTGACTTGTGTTGCATGCTTGCTCTGTGTCAGGCTGTGCTAAAGGTGAAGGACGTGGGAATGGATAAAACAGACAAGGTCACCACCCTCACACAACCTACTGCCTCCCGAGCCAGTGCTAATAGTTATGAATGTGACAAATACCTCCCGAATGTTTTGCTGCTCCACCTCGTGCCGCTTGGTCATTATTTTCCGCTTGAAGAAACGACAGTTTTTGTCGTAGTACAGTCTCTGCTGAGTGAGAAGGTGGGCTTCCTCTTCAGCCTGCGTGTGCTGCAAGTTCTCCTTATGCTTGGATATCCGCTCTTGCTTTTCTTTCTTGGGTGTGCTGTGGTCCTCATTCATTTCCTTTAAAACACAAAAACAAAAAACGAACCCAAGTGGATCTTGTGAAAGGGACTATATGACATCTTACTGCAACTGCAGATGCAGCTGTTTGGAAATCAGAAGAAGACACAGTACGGGAAGGCTTGGCGAGGCACATCCCCGACTCCAGTTTTTAATTATTTGGATCCATTCGTTGAGTGTGAAGTGAGAGGGGCCCTTGTGAGGTGTCCTATCTCTTGCTTCTCGTTCTCAGCAGTATTTGTTCCCTGACCAATCACAAACACACTCATGTAGCCCCTCTCAGGTACCAGGCCCCAGGGCGCAAGGGTGAGCAAAAGACCACGGTGTCTGCCACCAGGGGACTCCACAATCTAGAGCTGAAAACTGACCAGAGAACCACAGGAATGGACTGAAAATCACCGGGAGAACTGCTGTGAAGAGGAAGAACTTGGTCCTTTGAGAAAGTGTGATGATGACTATTTGATTTCAGTGACCACCAAGCTGAAATTTGAAAACTGGGAGGAGCTAACCAGTGCAAAAGGAGAGGGGGGAACACCTGGGTAAGGGAGGGGACAGCCTGAGCAGCCCGTAGGGTGGGAGACCAGGGTGCTGGGCCCAGTGTGCTGAGGCAGGACCTTGCGGGCCTGGCTGAGGGCCGAACCTCAGCAGATCATCCATGTGTGTGGGGGGGTGTCCTGGTGGAATGCACTTCAGAGGGATGGTTCTGGCTGTCAGGTGGAGAGCAGACTGAGGGAGACAAGAGTCTGACTAGCCCCTAGTCCATGGGGACAGATGGGGGCTGCTGCTGCCCAGACTCAGGTGAGGGAGAGAGGTGGGCGCAGGAGAGGGAGGAAGAGAGAGAGGAGGGGGAGGAAGAGGAGTGGGGGAGGGGAGTTGTCATTGCTTGGACAAAGGAGGTGGTGACAAGACTGAGGGAGGTGGGCAGATTCCAAAGACAAGAGGTGACTATGCATCACTAGTTTTGAATCTCACAAGCATGATTCACTTGGGATTAGAGGGTAAAGAAATCGCCTGTATTTTTTTAGTTGTCCATGACCTTTATTTTTTTTTTAAATATATTTTTGGTTGTTGATACATTTTTGTTTTATTTATTTACTGTGGTGCTGAGAATCGAACCCAGGCAAGTGCACTACTGCTGAGCCCCAGTCCCAGCCTTTCAACCTTTATATTTTAAAAAAATATTTATTTTTTAGTTTTAGGTGGACACAATATCTTTATTTTTATGTGATGTTGAAGATTGAACTCAGGGCCTCATGCATGCAAGGTGAGTGCTTTACCGCTGAGCCATAACCCCAGCCCCTTGACCTTTATTTTGTTTATTTATATGTGGTGCTGAGAATTGAACCCAGTGCCTCACACATGCTAGGCAAGCGCTCTTCCAGTGAGCCACAACCCCAGTCCTCATCTGTATTTTTGAAAGGGAAAAATTCATGATTTTTCTAGAAGATGTGAGCAAAGGAAAGAAAGTAGTGAATCAGAATAGTTAAGATGTTAATCTGGGGCTGGGTTGTGGCTCAATGGCAAAGCACTTGCCTTGCATGTGTGAGGCACTGGGTTTGATTCTCAGCACCACATAAAAATAAATAAAGATACTGTGTGTTTATCTACAACTAAAAAAAAAAAAAAAAAAGATGTTGCTCTATGACAAAGTAAGAAGACTACTTTAAAAGTCCAGTGTACTCTTCTTTGTTCATATGAGCAGCTTGACCTATATTTGGCTAACTACTCATACAGCTAAACTCTCCTAATTGCTAGCACCTACTCTACTTAATGTTTCATGACACGGGCATCACATACTATTCAGATTGTTTTTACCCTTAGCCAAGAAGGTCTCGAAAACTGGTTTTCGCCTGTGCTGGTCCAGTGAGGCTTTCAAATATCACTTAAAACTCTATAAGAGAAAGCTGTTTCCAGCTTGGAGCAGCCTGGGCCAGCAGGGAGGCTGGGTGACTCATCTTTCCACACCCTGACTTCACTATGAGGTTTGGCATTAACCATTGGTTTGCACACCTCAATTCAAATATCAACATGAAAATCCACTCCCAAATCATGGATATCAACCAGCATCCTGTGTTACCCACAGCCCTTATCATCAACAATTGGGAAAATGGAGATGGCTTTGCCATTCCAAGGATAATCCCTTCAAGTATCTCGACATCTTAATATGTATATGTCCCTTTAAGTACTTTGAACTAAGCTTTACTTCATAAGGCATAATATTAGCTTTGCGCAGAAAGATCTACTGAAGCTATCTCCAGTTGGGTTTCACCCTGGGTTTCCACCTTCAGGAGCACACTGAGCACTTAGGAAGTTTATGCCTGTGGTCCCTTGTGGAATCTGAGTATGGTGAACCAGGAATAGCCTGGAGATGGAGTGGGACCCCCAACCACGCTCAATACCCTGCCTCAGCTTCCCAAGTGCCTGGGATTATAAGCAAATGCCACCCAATCAGGTTGAGTGGGGCCTCTGTTCTGTGGGAGAATCTCCTAAAGGTAGGTTCATGCAATCTCCTAGTATCTCAGAGTGATAAAAGCTCAAAAGGGTGGTTGTAGTTGGAAAACATGGCCTCCGAGGCACCAGCGAACACAGAGAGTTAGATTATTTCTATTCCCAGTTGAGAAGACCTCAAGAGTTTCTTATTGAGAAATCAGGGCAAAATGAATGAATGCATCTGCATTACACACCACAGGGAATGCTCTATGCAGGGGCTTAGAGCGTACCTGTGGTGTGTAATGCAGATGCATTCATTTTATAAATCAGTGCATGTAGATCCTTTAGCACAGTGCCTGGCACCTAGAAAATATTCATTAAATGCTAATTTCAATAATTGTTGTTATCGTAAAAATAGTAATGCATAGTGCATTACTAAAAACGACTGTTTTTAATTAAAAACTTCTGTTAACCTATGGAGATTCCTCAAGAAACAAGGAATGGAACCACCATTTGACCCATACCTCTCAAAGGACTTAAAATTAGCATACTACAGTGATGCAGCCACATCAACGTCTATAGTGGCTCAATTCATAATAGCTAAACTATGGAACCAACCTAGGTGTCCTTCAACAGATGAATGGATGAAGAAAATGTTGTATATATATATGAAATGGAGTATTATTCAGCCATAAAGAAGAATGAAATTATGGCAGTTGCCAGTAAATGGAAGAATCTGGAGACTATCATGCTAAGTGAACTAAGCCAATCCCCTTAATCCAAAGGTCAAATGGTCCTTCTGATGCACAGATGCTAACACACATTAAGAGGGCAGAGAGAATAGAAATTCAGTGGATTAGACAAGGGGGAATGAAGGGAAGGGAGGGAGGATAGGACTAGAAAAGATGGTGGAATGAACTGGACAGAACTTTCCTATGTTCACATGTGAATGCACAACCAGTGTAACTCCACATCATGTACAGCCACAAGACTGGGATCCTAATTAGAGTAAGATGTACTCCATATGTGCATAAATACATCAAGATAGACTCTGTCATGTATGACTAAAAAGAATAACAACAACAACAACAATGACAAAAAGAAAAATCAAGGCAAGCTCTGTGCTCCAGAAATATCCTTCAGTTATAATAACAAGCCAATCACTTGGAGAAAGTGGAGAGAATGTGAACTTTCTTCATTGGGCTATTTGTCTATACCCAGCTTTCTAGATCTGCTGGTTCCAAAGATTCTTCCCGGATAGCCAGTGTGGATCAGAGACAATTTTCTGTCAGGCCCAACAGTGACCAGAGGCTTACCTGGGCAGGGCATAAGATCCTGAGGCCCACCCCCAAGCCTCTTGCTTTCCCTTCCTAATTGAAAAAGAATTGGAGAGGAGCCTTGGTAAGTCCTGTATTGTTAACCTACAAATCAGAATATGAGGGCAATGCATGATTTCATTTACTAAAGAAACGCCCTGGGGGAGCTGTGGTTGTGGCTCAGCCACAGAGCGCTTGCCTAGCATGTGCAAGGCCCTGGGTTTGATCCTCAGCACTACCTAAAAATAAATAAATAAATAAACAAATAAAATAAATGTATTGTGTCCAACTACAATTGAAAAATAAATATAAAAAAGAATTTCCTCATATTGTATTTAATTAAATCTTAATACATTAAGTAAGTCTACAAATAAAAAATCCTAAGTCATATGATAAGGAAAGTCTATCGAACTGCAGACAATTCACCAGTGAGGACTGATAAGGGGGGAACTGAAGAAATTTGAGCGTTCAGCTGAAATGGAAGTTCACTGTGCTGAGTCCACTGGCGGTCTTCAACCAACAGGTCCAGAATCATTCATTCCTTTGTCCAATGCTCACATGTACTGCCCATAGAGATACAGTTGTGGGCAAAAACGGACTTCCTCTCTTTTATGACGCTTACCAGCTAATGGTAAGGAACTCAAACGATCATTAAAAAATACTTAAAAGGGCTGGGGGTGTGGCTTAGTGGTAGCGTGCTCACCTAGCATGTATGAGGCACTGGGTTCGATCCTCAGCACCACATAAAAATAAAGACAATAGTGATGCAGCCACATCAATGTTTATAGTGGCTCAATTCATAAGAGCTAAGCTATGGAACCAACCTATTTACTAAAAAAAATATTAAAAGAAAATACGTAAACACTCTGGTGTTATGAAACCAGAAATACCTGTCTTGTTCGGGTGAGGCAGGTAGGAAGATCTTCCCAGGGAAAGTGATAGTGAGTGAAGGTCCTTATAATCAATTTTAAATCTTACAAGGAGGAGGAATAGAAAAGGATTGAACTGAACTGTGGCTGGGGAGGGCTTGGGGTAGGGAGAACCTCCTGGTGGAAGAAACACAGTGTGCCAAGACCTGGGGGAAGGGAGGGGCTTTGTACGTTTGAGGAACTGAAAGGTGACTACTGTGGGTGGAGTAGCCAAGTGCAGGGCCACAGTGGGGGAAGCAGGGCAGGAGCTGACTCTTCTAGCAGGCCAAAGCAGGGACTTTGACCATGGTGATCTGTCCTAATAACAATGGGAAGCCAGGGGACTAGAGGCCCTGGGGTAATAAGCCTGGCTTTGAATTGGGAAAAGACCCCTGTGGCTGAAGCGTGGAGGATAAGCTGGAAGCAGGCAAGAGCGGTGTCCAGCGTCCTCAGCATTGTGTGGGGACCTGTTACAACATGCATTTTCAAACTTCACTCCAGGCCCACTGAATCCAAAACTTTACAAGTGGGTTAGCTATTTCTTTTAATAAGCATCGCAGGTGATTGTAATGTCAAGTGTGAGCTGGATGAGAATATGCCCATCACAAGGCACATGAGTGATTTTTTGAGTCCCCAACATTTTAATGGCAACCTGGTGACTAAAACACTGGTACCCTTACCTCTTTTATTTTTTCCTTACAAATCTTATACTGCTTCTTCTGACTTTCTAAGAAAGTTGTCAAATCTTTCTTCTGCTGGGCCAAGATCTGTTGCTGGAACTTCTTCTCATCTGCTGCAGCTACCTTTGCCTGAGAAAACAACAAAGATGCCTGTTTTTCACACAGAATTCAGATGTCTACATTCCCCAGTGCAGGAAGAGTCCTACGTGCTGAATAATGTAATATTTTTAACAAATAATTAATAAAAAATAATGGCTTCTGTGATTCTCATATCTTAAAAAATTTATCACAGAAAAATACATTCCCAATTATGGGAAAAGTATGAAGGTTGGACCCTTAAACATGTTTTATTGAACACAAAAACATTCATGGAACTGAAAGAAAACCAAGAATTATAATAAAGGATTTTTATCACATTGTTGGCAACCCAAGGGTTAAATTTAAAAATGGATAAATAACCATGATTTATTCTGAGAATCAAATGCTAACCAATTAATTATTCCAATGATCAGATTCCCTAGTGGAATCATCTCAAGTATACAGGAAGGCTAATGACATTTTGTTTTCTTAGGCACTTGCTATGATCCACAATAGTCAGGAATGTGGCATTTGGGGCGGGGGCGGAGGGTGTCCTACATGGATAAAATACAGACCAAACAAAAGGTCACCCAACCAATAGTGACTCCTGAAAGTAACCAAATCTTAAGTTTCGGAGAGCCCTCAGATGAAGTATGTGGAAGATAAGGAACTTAAGAGACAGGAAATCAGGCTTCATGATTCTTTTCATACATCTTTTCACCTTTAGCTTCCATTATCAAAGATCCTTCCATTAGAAACAATTCTTGCCACACTTTTGCCAAGTCACATTCCCAAGAAAAAATCTGACTGGTTTATTTAATCCACATCACCCCTGCTTGGGCTGAGCTCTCCATGCCAGACTGCCTCTCAGGCTGAGGGCCGCTGGGGTAACGCTCCTTCCACATGGAGAGGCAGCTTAATTGCTGAAGTACCCCTGGCTCTGTGTGTCCCATTGCCAGGGCGTATATGTCCACCCCTGCTTCTCCACAGCAGCTGAGTCTCATGGGGGCAGCAGAGGAGGGGACCCGGTTTTAGCATTGGCAGAATCAGTCATCTGAATCTTGTTCATGTCACTAGGCCCATTTTTCTGCAGACATAAAACCCTTCTCATATGGAACACTTATCAGTACAAAGGTGATACTTTGACTTTCTGCTTGTGTACCCTTTTGTCTGTTTTAAAATCAGCTTAGAGGAGCTAAGGGTGTAGCTCAGTGGTGTAGCTCACATTTAGTGTGTGTGAGGCCCTGGGTTTGAGCCCCAGCATCACCAAAAAGTAATAAATTAAAATAATTAATTTAGCTTAAAATTTGCATAAGGAAGGGAGGTGCTCTCTAGAAAACCCAAATCTTGGCTAGATGGATCTCTTGCCACCACTGGGAGGGTGTCCATCCTGAGTGCATCGGCCACTGGCAGGGACCCTCTAAATGGGACCATTTGAAGAAAACTGGAGACAGCAGGTACAGGACCAAACCTGCTGTGTGAGTCCCCAGAAGGGAGTGGCGACCTCTGGGTCGAGGATGTATTTGAATGGGTCTTCAGTTAGTATTTTATCTCCGAATGACAACTTTAAGTAGCACCTCCCAGCAATCCTGTTCCCCCCGACCTGTAGGTGCCCCATAGGTATCCTGCTCCTGCTCCCCGCTGACTGGGACAGACAGGGCTTGTTGAAGGCGTGTGGACACACACTGACCTCCTTTTCTATGATAGCCACTTGCTTCTTGGCCAGCTTCTCCAGCTCGATGGACGAGTTGTTGGCATGCGTCTCCACCTCCTTCTGGAGCTTGAGGCGGTGCTCGTCCATCTCAGCCTTCAGCTTGTTCTCCAGGGCGATCAGCTGCTTCTGGTGCTGGCGCCGCATCCGCTTATAACCTGACATCTGTTCCCGCAACTCGTTCTCCTGCTCATGCTCATGGATCTGCCGTGTAACCTGAATTGGGTCGGGGAACAGAACTCAGATCACCAGGTTCACGAAGGAAAACTTTCCAGGCAGAATAGAACCCTCCGGTGTTCCCTGTCCTGGCACCTTCCATACAGCCAACACTCACCTGTAGGGGGCGCAGTGCTGGGTGTGCTACCCACTTCTCTGATCCCTCAAAACTATCCCATTCATTTTATGCAGTCACAAGAAAGGTGTTACTGCTCCCGTTTTGTAGATGAAGACATTGAGCATTTTAGGGAAGTAATTTATTTATTTATTATATTTGGTCAAAATAGGCTTGAACATATTTTTGCTGTGCCAGTTGTACACTGCTCAAGGTTACACAGCCAATAACCGGGAGAGGTGGGGAGCTGGGATTCAGACCCATTTCTGTCAGATTCCAGAGCTGTGCTATTTCCACCACACCAGCATTTCTCAACCTGGAGGCTACTGACAACTGGCTGGATAACTGTGTATTGTGGGAGATGTACAGGAGGGTGGTGAGCAGCATCCCTGGACCCTCTCACAGCCAGTGGCAGCTCCCAAGTCATGACAATCAAAACTGTCTTCATGGGGCAGGAGTTGTGGCTCAGCAGTAGAGCGCATGCCTCCTACGTGTGAGGCACTGGGTTCAATTCCTAGCACCACATATAAATACAAATAAAATAAAGGTCCAGGGCTGGGGTTGTGGCTCAGTTGGTAGAGCGCTTGCCTTGCATGTGTGAGGCACTGGGTTTGATTCTCAGCACCACATATAAGTAAATAAATAAAGGTCAATCAACAACTAAAAAAAAAAAAAAAAAAAAAAAATCTTCAGATAGTGCCAGAAGTGCCGTGCAGAACAAAATCCCCTCCAGTTGAGAAGCACTATATTATTTTGTTTTGTTTTGTTTCTTCTTCTTTGTTTTTTGGTTAGAATTATGACTCTAACAGTGAAAAGGACTTTAAATATTCCTCTAAAATGGTCTGAATATGATTTATTTCCTATTCTTGTGGCCAGGGGTGAAGAGGGAGAGGGGGGAAAGTGGGAGTGAGAGAGCTCTTTTAAATCATCTGTGTCCTTCCTCCTCTTCCTCACAAAAGAGATGTTAACAAATTATAATAATTTTCTCTTACAAAGGAGAAAGCATTTCTATGACTTTTGGATAGCTGCTTTTCCTGGTAACTTTTCCTTAACTTATCCTCTAGAAAATATCCAACAAGTTGAACAGTAAGAACATAAATCTTAGAATCTCTTGTTTCTTTCTGTGGAAACTTCTCTGATTTTCTAGACCGTCCTTCAATTTACCATCCTTCCTTATTTTTCTGTTAGAGTGTCCTGTTAGATCAGTTCCTTCTCATTTTTCCTATTTTATAAAAAATTTAATTACAAGATTATAACTTTAGTTTTGTACTTCATGAGGTGATTCAGTCACTCCCATGGACATAGGTACTTCTTCCCACCCTAACCCCCAAACAAGTTTTACTGGAAATTTTCATGCTGCTATTAATGCTCTGTACTACTTTCAGTTTATGGGTCAAAGAGCATTTTATACAAAGAACAGTTTGTTTCTCTGCTCTTTTTCGAAGGTGTCCCTGCACACTAGACGGAGTCCTTACTATCAAGAAAGTGCTCTTCTGTAACGGGAGAGTATTATCACTGCAGACCATTAAACGTTAGCTGAACTTTCAAATGTTTCCAGCTGAAACAAACACAAGGGTTCAAATTCATTTTTTTTTTTTCTAAAGGACAAACCTCCTTAAAGTATGAGGAGTAAGAACAGAAGGTATTTCAAGATCAAAAAAAGGATAGCAACTCCGAAAAGGCATCTAACACTCTAAAGAAAATGAATGATCTATTTTGTCATCATAACAACAGGCTGTTTATTTATTTATTTTGGGTGCTTCAGATGATACCCAGGCAGGGGCTTAAACAGGCGAAGCCCTGAGCCATACTCCAGCTCTGCTGTTATTTTTTTCTTACATTGTTTTACTTCTTGGTGGAGGCAAGGAAAGAAGTAATTTGGGATGTATGTATAAACTTCACTCCTTCATGCTTATGGTTTCCTGAAGCACAACTTTAGGGAAAAAGTAATTTTAATCAATAGAAAGGATACCATTTAGGGACTGGGGTTGTGGCTCAGTGGTAGCGTGCTTGCCTAGCATGCGTGAGACACTGGGTTTGATTCTCAGCACCACATACATACAAATAAATAAAATAAAGATCCATCAACAACTAAAAACTAATTTTTTTTAAAAGAAGAAAGGATATCATTTAGCCCTTTCTGAATTTAATTAATAAATTAATTTCAGGTAAACACCCCAGTAGTTCCTGTTCCCAGGTAACAAGTTAAGAGATAGGCTTACCCAGACCCCAATTTTTCTTATTTTAGTATTCCCTCTATAATAGAATTCCCAAAGCTGAGGCAGGACACATACTAAGGCTACCATGACACATTTAAAAAAACAAGTTGCAAGCACTGGTGTGTGGCCAGCCAGATATTCTCAGAGTGGCCATTTCCCTAAACCAAGAGGCTAGGGATAAAAGAAAATGGAGCCAAGAAATATTTCCTAGCTGAACTGGTAGGTGGGTCCTGTAAAGAGGGCTGATTCTCCTGCTTACCAGAGTACACCTGGTGACAAAGCTTGCCATGCTGTCACTGTACATTAATTCCAGGAGTCACATTTTGCTTTCGGACCCTTTCCATGATTTGGATAATCACCTTTTTAACCTCGGAATATCACCTCCCTCTTTCCATTTGTCAAAACCAAACTTTCTAAATTGCAAATTGTCTTTTTGGGCACACAGGGAGACACTCAGTTTTATACATGCTTAAGGTGAACAGGTGAATTTAAATAAAAGTATAACTAGATGTTTCACTTGTGAAGCTTAACATGAAATATATTTTAAAAATGTTAATTACATTATTTATGCCTGTGTGTTTTAAGTTTACACTGTGTGGCTAAACAATATGCTACTTGGTAAACAGAATTTTTTAAAAAAGCCATTAATTTTATCATGCTTTATGGTTTACAAAGTGCTTTCATATATAATTTACCTCTTTAATTTTTACAAGGCCTGGGGTTTTAACCAGGGTCCTATGATTCTTGAATTGCCTGAGGGAATTCACATCACCAAGGCAGAAAAAGAATGATTATTTTCTGTTATGAAGTAATAGAGGGAATCAGCCCCCCAAAAAGTCAAAGTTGGTGAGAGGGGTAAGTTTAAACTACGATTTTTTAAGTCTTGAAAGGAGAAAAAAGTTATAGAGATGCAGTGACAAGTTCTCACAATGGTAGCCTCAGCATGTGAAAAAACACAAAGGGGTAGTGCCATCACGCC
This sequence comes from Callospermophilus lateralis, assembly GCF_048772815.1. Classification (NCBI taxonomy): domain Eukaryota; kingdom Metazoa; phylum Chordata; class Mammalia; order Rodentia; family Sciuridae; genus Callospermophilus; species Callospermophilus lateralis. Next base: position 148,964,918 of record NC_135305.1, on the reverse strand, counting down.
ACACCCAGTGGGTCCTTCACTTATGCAACTGACCTTGGACAAAGGACTTGACCCCATGAGGTCTTCACATGTACAGAGGACCTAGGATGATCTTCCACAGGACCGGAGGACTGGGTGAGATGACACATGTCAAAGTGCCTGGCCAGGTGTCCCCGACACACAGGAAAGGTTCACTGCGTGCTGTCTCCCCTCCTCCTGCGAGGCTGAGCAGTGTGTCTCTACCCTCTGCTCACCATGTCTGGTGATAGAGATACAGATGACAGTGCATGGGTCCAAGAGCAAGCACACGTTTAACAATAAAATTCTCCCTGTATCCAGCTTGTGGATTGTAAGAGTAAGTCCAGGGTAAGGGTGCAGCTAGTGGAGAGTACCTGCTTAGCACATGTGGGGCCCAAGTTCAACGCTCATCACAAAAAAGGAAAAAACAAACAAACAAAAAAAAAACAAAAAAAAGTAAGTGCAGTTTCTTTTCTTTGGGGTGATGGAGACCAAACCACCCAGGACCTAAAGCATGCTAAGTACATAGTCTACTACTGAGCTACATCCCCAGTCCTTGTATAATTTCTGAATCTGAATTATTACCTATTTCATATACCTGGGATGTGTTAAAAAAAAAAGAGCAAGTGATAAATAATGACCCATAAGGAGGACTGAAATAAAAAAAAAGTTATCCAAAGCTTCCTTATTTAATCCCAGCAAAATTTGACCCTAAAATAAACCATTTTATACAAAGTATAAAATATGCCTATTATGAACAAAACGCTGTACTAGAAGGCCAATAAGCAACTTATTGAACATAGTAGATGTTCAGCATGGTGGCTGATAATGTCACCCTCTTAAGAGATCAAAGCCAATTTACGAGATTAATTATTTGTAAGAATCAAAATGATGCATATGATAAAAGTGGCCACCTCAGCACTTAGCACAAATGAAATTTATGGGAAGTTCTTAAAAAGAATACAATGAGTCACATTTTGGCACTAAAGATGTGACAGTCCCCTCTTTAGAACACCTAAGGAAAAGGTGCTTTAAGTTTTTACTGAAAGGAATGACTGATATTAGGCTATTCTGCCTTGTAACAGAAAATATTATATGAATAACTCAGCAATGCACACTTCAAATCCAAATTCTCATGTGACAGCAGGGCAAGAAGAGACCTCATTCATTCATTCATTGGGCACATGTTTATTGAGAGACTTGGGCCACGTGGGCTGGGCACAGTGAAAAATGGTATCTATTAGTAATGACCTCAGAGAGCTAAGAAGTAAAGAATAAGGAAGGAGACAGGCAATATTTCCCTAAGTATCCTCTGGTACTCTGTCCAGGAAGGGAACACATTTTCAAGTACTTAAAAAAAAAACAAAACAACTGGGTTTATGAGAGGTGAAACAGTAGAATTTACTGTGGAGGCTCTAATATATTTGTATTCTTATGCATCAAATAGATTCAAATATCCAATTTCACAATTATTTGAATAATTAGACTACATTTTGAAAACTCCAAGTGTATACTATCCCATTTCTGAATCTAGTAAAGTCAAGTAAAAGAATTTTCCTGGACAGAATAATAACCATTTTCTCCTCTGTGCTTCTCTGGGAACTCCCAGATCAGAGTGTCCCCCTTACGCGGCTGTCCCTAATGTGTTCTACTACACCTGCACAGTGAGACCATTGCAGTCCACTGGGAATTCCTTTGTAAGGCCAACAACTCAGTTCTAGGGTAGATATATATGGTCTTGGAGTCCTTTACATTAATGTCTACTATGGAAACTTCCAGGGACCCATCCACTACAAAATTTTAAGAAGAGATGGCATCAGATGTAGCAAGAGCTGAAACATTCTCATGGGTCATTAATATAATTAGAACATGAGGATCTCCATTCACCAACAATAAAAATTTAAGCAATGCACATCTCAAAGGGCCAAGGAGACAGATTCATAATTCTGAAGAGCTATATAAACAACCCTCTCCAGATAACAAATCAGCTTAGTATGAACTTTCTCACAGAAGAAGGAAAATGAAAGAAAAAAATGTAAATGTCCTTCTTTTTTTTTTTTTTAACTCTTCAGAGTAAGGCCAATAATCTCTGCCTTTGGAAGATTATAATAAAAAAATTACTATTCTAAAGTTTCCTCTGGTTTCCAGGTTGATGTTCCTTCCTTTTCCTTTGTTATAAATTGGAGTGTGTAGCAGTGAGTGAGGAACCCCAGATCTCAGTTTTGAGGTGCCCAAATAATAAAAGCAGCCAGCAGTGTGAGCCTGTCACTCATGATCTTCATATACTTGTGAATCACCTTATTCAGAAGCATGATTAGAAAATATTAACGAGGGGAAACGCCACAAAGGTAGGCCTCTTTGGGGTGTATGTTGAAGAGGTAGCGTTGTAAAACAAATTTAGGAACAGTAATTTTTTAAAAATTAATTTTCAAGTCAATGTAAAATACACTCTCATGATTTGTTCCTCATAACTAAAAAAACTAACTTCTAAATTCTCTTTGCTATTCACTTTTGGAACCCTCTGTGGCTTGATAGAACCTCTATTGGAAGGGTATAAAGCAAGAGTAAAACCCATATCAATCAATGTGTGTGGCTACCAGCTATGAGATGTGAGGCAAGACTTCAACAACAACTTGATTATTCGTTACACTGGACCTTCATTTCCCCATGATCTTACTCTTACTTTGAAGTTATTTATGCCATTTTAATCCTTTTCATTTGAATTGGGATCCATAAAAACACAAGAGGATTCACGACATCTTTTTAAAAATAAAATATTTCTTTATGATATTTCAGTGTCCTGGGTTATATATTTCTTTTGGAAGGTTTTAAAATAAAATAATATAATGGGTGGTAGAGCAGTAGCCCTTGATAATATATATTAGAATAGCCACACCAATAGTTAGATTGTCCAAAATGGGGCATGGAACCATATAATCCCATACCCTTTTTCCCTTCCATTGATTTATTTTTCTTCCTCAAAACCACTAGATACAAATGCCACTGAGCTCTGCAAAACTTTCATCCATCCTGTCATGACCCCCACGGCATCACATTTGGAAGGGTAGCCACAAGAACACTTGCTTTTGTGGCTGAAGCAACAGCCCATCAGCTATTCTGTTTTTAACTTACATGAGGGCAGGGGCCCTTCAGCAAATCAAAACTCCATCTGAGACATGGAGCTGGGCAGTTCTCTGGATGGGCATTAGGAAGCCTGTAGGATTCAGAGGGGCTCCTGAGGACCTTGCCCCTCGCCTGAATGGCCTGGTAGGGAAGCAGCTTTTATCCTCCCCAGACAGGAAGACTGTGATGGCTGACACACACAGAGTGGCCCTGGGTGAGTTCACAGATGCCAGCGTGAGATTATCCTGGCATGACTGTAGTAGTAGCTTAGAGGGAGGGAGGAGAGTCATGAATATATGATGTGGGAATGAGGGTGTGGCACGTGGGAAAAGAAGAACCTGTCCCGGAGGGGGGAGGCCACCTGGTACAATGTCCGCTTCCACAGAAACCAGCTCATGGTGTCCCGATGCTCTGGGCTCCCTCACCGTTCCTCCTCTCACTTCTACATAAGCAGGTTTGGATAAAGGCACAAGTCTCACCAGAGTCTGTGGTAAGTAGCAATGGTGCTCTCAAATACCATATGTATTCTTTTGTCAGACATCATGGCAGGAAGATAATTATTATTTAATAATCCCATGATGCTTTATTTAGACTCAAAAGCACATTTCTAGGTGCTTAACAATCATTAGCAACTACATAGTGGACATTTTAAGATCTCCATTACACAGCAGAGCATTCCTTGAAAATGAAAAATTACCTTTCAAAGCATTACAAGAAACTTCTCCATAAAGGAACTTAAGAGGGGGATTATTTATAAGTAGTCTAAATTAAATTGCTTGCTTTTAGACAGCAGTAGGCATGAGCAAAATATGAAGGGGCTTTAACTTCCATTTTCCCTATATTTGGGTTTTTCAAGAGTATGATCCATTCTAAATTTCAAAGATAATCAGAGCCTTGGAAGACTTGAGAAATAAAAGTAGAAATTGGGTTTGAAAAATAGGACAAGAAAAATGATCATTTCTGGGTCGGCCTCCGATGATGTCATCATAGGTTCTAAATGTAATAGCCAAGCAGTGTATACTAACTCTTTCTGCCCATGTGACCTCTAACATCAATTTGGGCAAAACAACTAATATTCCAATAATTTTTTGGCTGAGAAGTGAGATGAAGGAGGAAAAGATTAAAGAGAGTTTACAATGCCAAGGATGAAACGATGTCTGTGTGTGTGTGTGTGTGAGTGTGTGTGTGTGAGTGTGAGCGCGCACGCGCACGCGTGGGGGGCCAAGGGGAGGAGGCATGAAAACTAACTCTTCCAGCACACACCCCTTTTGCTACTACAAGGGCATCCAGCAATCACATTTGCAATAGTAAAAATGCTGAAGAATCCTACAGCCCCTTTTCTTCCATGATCAGCCCTCTCCTCTCCTAAAAGCCCTTCTTGCTTTATTGGTGCCGGAAATTCTTTAGGGGTTAAATGGGGAAGTGCAGGCACTACCATTGTTGCAATAAATAAATGAATGAACCAGAACGAACCAGCAATCCATCCCTGGGTAGCAAGTATCTGATTTTTCTCCAATTAGAGACATCAGCCAGTAACCATATATTTTTAAAAATTGTCTTTTATCTTTTCATGTGTGTGTGTACATTACACACACACATGCAATATACAAAAAGAAGCAGTGCCCTGCATGCACATATATCAATACCTTTAAGAACATTTTTAGCATTATTTATTTCAATGAAAAGACAGATAGCTTTTAAAAAATTAAACAGGCTAGCCACTCATCCCAAAGGCCTTATATTTTGCACATATAGCAGATACAAATATATACACACAATCACACACACACCACACACACACACACACAAACACACACACACACACACACACACAAAGGTTTTTTTGTTTTTTTTTTCCCATGCCATAGACAATGCTAAAATATCTGAGCTCAGGTTGCTATGCCAACAGATTTTTTTCTAAACTGAATAAAATTATTAGAAGGGAGAAAACATTCTTGACTCCCTTCCTTCCATCCATGAAGCCGAGAGAGGCTCAGGGAGGGCGAGAGGCTGCCAGACGGGGAGGAGGGGAAGGAAGGGAAGGTGGGTAGAGGGGTGTTTGCTTACCAAAGATGCTGATTTGATCGTGGCAAAGCGCTCTCTGTTCCGGTAGTGGAGGGCCTGGCTCTGAACTGACTGGGTAGGCCGCGGCTCAGGCCTGGGATCGCCGTGGCCCGCCTCATCCCTTATGAATACATGATCCTGCAGAAATGGATAAAAACAAGGAGAAAGTCCAGCTGTGCTCTTTCCTCGCCGGCTGCCTCTCTCTCACCCCTCTTTCTGCACAAGCACTGCTGTTTGAAATGCATAGTTTAGCTCTCTGCTAGTCCCCGCAGCTCCCACGGTACAAAATGAATAAGCAACACATTGCAGCCTTCAGTTAGGAATGTCAGCTGATCGCTAGTGGGATGCCTTCTGAATCCCTGGCAGGCTTTTTCTTTACCTCCAGAATTACATATATGCAAAAGAAAAAAAGAACAGAAAAAACAATGCAATGTACAGACTTCTCAGAACAGTTTGCTTAAAACGCTGTAACCAAATAATTCCTTTAAAAATGTCATGTCCATGTCTAGCAAGGAGGATGCTGGTGGCTTTTGACATAAAAGCGAGCCTCCGCCTCATTCCCTTGAAAGATCTGCGTTCTCAATTGAATTTTATTTGAGATCTGGTCGGTAGGATCATCGTTCTGTCTAGAACCAGTGGAGGCGTGTGCCGAACTGCCTCTCTATCTTGTGCTGGGAAGATTCGGCAGTCACTGAGGGATCCTGCTTTCCAGTCATGATCGTACACAGTTCTAGCACCTTCTCTCTACAGCTTCTGAAAGGATTTTTTTTTAGATTTAAAGAGACAGGCGTACAATTTCAGCCAAATGATACTTTCACAAATTCTCCCTCAACTCGGTGTCGGTATGTCACTAGAGTGAGTAAAGCTGGAATTTAATGTCCTTGTCTGATTTAATCAAGCCTGTGTTTCTTGATAGGCGAATATGATTAATCTTATTCTAACGCCCAGTGAAAAATCACATTCCCTGGAAGGATAATAATGGATGTTTCTTAAACGCAACTGAAATGACTTTTAAAGGGGAAAATGCTTTCAAAGGACAAAGCTCCTCTCTATAAAGATGAGGTGGTCAGTCAGGGAGTAGCTCTGACCCCTCAGGTAAAAAAGGTACTCGAGTAATTTACAGCTAAAAAATGTACAACTGTGGGGGATTTTTAAAGAGCAACACAATCAAGATGGGGAAGGAGAAATTCATTCCTTACTTCCCTAGGGTTTTAGAAGGAAACCCATTTGTGAAGTCAGTTTTGCATTTTGTCCACGATTCCTTGAAATTTTTAATAATTGCCCTTTCCTTCTTCAGAAAATAGGAACTAAAGAGGCTTAGAAAACATAAAATTTTATTATTGTCTAAAAATTTGAAAAGCCAAAACACATATATTTCTTGGAGGAAATTAAATTGTACACCCAGATTTTTATGTAAAAGCAAGTTCTAGATTAAACTTATCACTGGACTGATTTTCTTTTTCCTCTTATAATTTAAAATGTTTTGATATATTGGGAAGGTATCTCCCGTTACATCTATTTCATCTATTTTTAGACTTTTTTTTTCCATTTATGTGTCAAAGTTAAAAAATGAAGAGATCTTTAATAAACATGCCATCCTGGGATGTTCTATAGCTGTGCTATTCAAAAAGATAGCCACTAGCCACATGTGGCTATTTTAATTAAGATGAATTAAATTAAGTTAATTTAAAATTAATTAAAATGAAACAAAGCATAAAATTCAGTTCCTAAGTGAGACCAGCTACATTTCAAGCATTTGGTAGCCAGAGTTAGTGGCCACCAGGTTGAGCAGCACCAATGTAAAACATTTCCAACATTGCAGAAGTTCTACCAGACCATGCACAATTGGTTAAAAATTGAAACTTACAAGAAACTGCTTCAGGGGGTCAGTTAAAATTACTCTGTATTACTTCCGGGAAATCTGAACTAATTTCACAGGGAATAAGGTGTATGATTGGGATTCCTGCACCAGGTGTAAGGTTCTAAAGAGGAAGGCCCTGGGATCTGCTACCATTTCATTACTGTACATTTATTTATAAATCATCTTTATGTCCCAAATTGAACTTCCTTAATATGACAGCCACAGAAAGGCATACAGCCTTAAATGCCAGCAGACACAAGAGAGACAGGAGGTAGATGCCTGTGGTTTTATACATAACCTTACCAAGTCATAGTTTTGGTAACTATTAGTTGGCTAACAAATTAAATACACTGATTGAGCGGGAGACCTCAAATATGCAGTAGCAGCTAAGTTTCACACTGTAAAAATGTGGTTTATGAAGATAAACTAGTGACAGTAGAATTCACGTCACACACATGTCAGGTCAAAATAAAACTTGTTCATGCCCAAATTAGTGTAAATTGATTAGTTTGTTTCATTTCTAATAGAAATCAGTATTTTGAGGTTAGAACCCTGATTATCAAATTAAAAGCCATGTTATATTGTGTAAGTTTTTTAAACATAAAGAAATTGGAATACAGCAGAAAAGTTAAAAATTCAAAATCACGTTGTTTTAGTTGATACATGTGTAATGAAATTACCCACTAAGATATATTTTACTAACAATGTTACCTCAAAAACAGGTCCAAAATTTTAATCTACTTTAAATATAATAATTAATGGTAATGGTATAATTCCTTGCTCCTTCCTAATTTTTTTCTTTTATAAAAGAATTCTTAGTTTTCCAGGGCAGTTTTCTATCAGAAATTAAAAGTCTTCAAATATTATGCAAAAGGCAATGAAATGCGGTAACACTAACAGTAGACACCCGTTTTGAGTGAATTAGAAAGTGTGTGTGTGTGGTGGGGGTGTTCACGCACTACGTTTTCATGTGTGCACATGTGTGTGTGTATTGCTGGAATCAAATCCAGGCCTTGGACTTGTTTTGCCACTGAACTACACCCCCAGCCTCATGTAATAAATTTTTAAAAAAACTCAATTTCACTGTATAAAATACATTCAAAACTCCAAAGATAACTTGATGAAGCAATTTAAAAAAAAAATGTTTTCTTAGTTGTAGGTGGACACGATATCTTTATTTTTATGTGATGCTGAGAATCAAACACAGTACCTCACATGTACTAGGCAAGCGCTCTACCACTGAGCTATAGCCCCAGACCTTAATGAACCAATTTTAAAAAGAGGGTAATGTGATTTGAGAAGTAGGCCCAAACAAATTAAATATTGTTTGTTACACTGTCCCATCAGGCAACAGTCCCTTTGAAAATGACCACTGTACTCCGCTCCCAGAATTTCTGAACTGCACACTTTTTTTTCCCGGTACTGCAGATTGAACCCAGGGATGTTCCACCACTGAGCTACATCCTCAGCACTTTTTATTTTTTTGTTTTGTGACAAAGTCTCATTAACTTGCCCAGGCTGGCCTTAAACTTGGCTTCTTCTGCCTCAGCTCCAGAGAAGCTGGGATTACAGGTGTATGCCACTGTGTATCTAGCTCTGAACTGCACACATTGTAAGATTCATGATAGAAAGGATAAGTTTGTTAATTTATGCAGTTAGGCAGCATATGCAGATTATTTGCCAATGAAGATGAGAGGGCCAACATCAACTCTGAAGAATTATTTCAGGAGATGAAGAAGAAATATCATGTTCTACTTTACCAAGATCAAATATATGTCTTGGGTATAATTTAACCTTAAAACATTACCATCCAAGAACCAATAATATAGTTCCTTGAATTTCCAATATGATTAGGGACCTGCTTTAAGTCAATGTGTGCTAACCTGATAAATAACAATACTCTTCTGTTATAAAAAATAAATTTCCACAGATTAAAAAAATGTTGTAATGTTTGTTCAAAATCTTTAGTGGAAAGAATATTTTACGATATAGTGAAAAATATGAACTAGGAGACATAAACTTTATTCTCATGCCCTGGACAATGGGTTTTTGCTCTTATCTAGAGGTCCCCACTAAGCATCTGGTATTACACATCTGAGATGCAGATTCATGGTGCAATCACCTGCCTAGAGTTTATGCTACCTTGAACTTGGCCCGTAAACCATTTCTGAGGGCTCCAGTATGTTTGGGGTCTTCCTTTATCACAACTCTCATCATACTCACTTGTCTGGCTCTGCGTGAGAGGGTGAGCTTTTTGAAGGCAGAGCAAATGTGATTTGAAACATCTCAGTCTCCCCAGCACTGAGCACAGTGCTTGATACTTAGTAGGCATTCAGTAAATGTTTGCTGAATAAACAAGCTCAGAATAGAGCTTTGAGGAGATTTTTGAGAAAATGACATTTTCTCTTGGATTATTTAACAGAATTCAAATTTGTATTTCATAAAACCTGCCACTCTGTACTCTAAGAAAGTCATAAAATAGTTACACACACACACACACAAGCACACCTTTCTGGGGTAGGTGAGTGTGTGTGTGTATGTGTGTGTGTCTAAAAATGGCTTTTATCCCATGATGTGAAGACCTCTATAGACTCCCACACTTTCTATGCTGCGGAAAAGGGACTGGTAAACCCCACCATCTCTCCTTTGTTTTATTCCTTTCAAATCCATTCCTGATGGTTGAAGCAGGTACAGTTATCAGGACCTGGGGCTGGAATGTGGGGAACAGAAGATGGAAAGACAGTCAGGGAGGAAGGATGACAAGGAGATGAGGGTGAAGATGTGACTAGAGGGAGGGGTGACTGCTTTGGACATTCATACATTAAATCACTTAAATTTTTTTTTTAAATTTTTTTTAGTTATACATGAGCACAATATTTTTATGTGGTGCTGAGGATCGAACCCAGTGCCTCAGTGTGAGAGGCAGCGCTCTGCCACTGAGCCACAACCCCAGCCCTGTTAAATTACTTTTACTTTGCCAAATGTGAGTCCAAGAGTCAGAGAACTTGCCTCTCTGTTCAGCAAAATAACAGGAGAGGCCACCAGAGCAAGTGAAAATTAAACCAGAACATCCTACCCCCCAAGGACATTTCTTTTTCTTTTTTTTCCTCCTACAAAAATGGTGAAAGCTGTTTTTTTTTTTTTTTTTTCCAAGAACAGGGGAGAAACAACTGAAAAGAATGATTAAAAATATTTTCCATAAGTAATTCCCATTAAAAAAGGGCCATTGTGTTTGAATTTAATCATACCTGAAATAACACTGATTGAAGATACTTTAAGATACTGACGCCTCATGATCTGTAGAACAGAAGGAAACAGCAGGCAAAAGCAGTGCTTCTAGACTTCAACAAAATGCAAGTCTGCCTGGTTTTTTGTTTGTTTTGGGGGTGCTGGGGATGGAACTCAGAGGCTCGTGCATGACAAGCAAGTGCTCCAGCACTGAGCTACGTTTCCAGCCTCTAAGTATACCTTTTAATTCACAAAATTAAAAAAAAATAAATTTTATTATGTAGGACAAGGTTAAAGGTCATTTGCTACTGCTATGCATGCAGTGATTGCAAGCAGTAGGGAGGAGATCCAGAAGCATGTGAGATGATGGCAGAGAAACTAAATTGGATTTGAAGTTTGCTCCGGAGTCACTTCGAAGAATCAAGATTTGAGGTATGAAGTTGTGTTCCTAAGAGTCTTCCTTTGGCTGGGTGTGGTCATGTGCACCTGGGAGGCTGGGGCAGGAGGATCCCAAGTCTGAGGCCAGCTCAGCGGCTTAAACAGATCCTGAGCAAATGGACTACCACCACCACTATCACCATCACCAAAAGAGTTCACAGAACACATACTGAATGCTTCCTGTGTGACAGAGTGCTGGAGGTGAAGAGAGGTGTCCTTGAGAGGCTACCAGTTCAGGGACAGGTGGCATTTCTGCTACTGAAAACTAGGGAGAGGAAGTGGAATAAGAACTTAAAGTCTGTTTTGTCAGAATATACTTTTAGACTTATCAAATCAATTTTGCTCAAAAAGATTAGCTTAGGATCTCTCTAGGGGCTGGGAAAGACTAGGGTGGAGGTGAGCAATAGGGAGGAGCCAGGTAACCTGAAACTCTGATGCCGATGGTTAATTTTCAGCATCCTGGTTTCAAATGAGGGTGAGCCTTGATAGCAGACCTGTCCTGCTAAATCAGGGCATCTGTATTCTGACGCAGAGCAATTAACTGCAAGTAACACGGGCACTAGTTACACATGGCCTAAAAGTCAGTTTATTAGCTGGGCACCATGGCGCAGGCCTCTAATCCTAGCAATGGGAAGCGGGGTGTTGAGATAGGAGGATTGCCAAGTTCAAGGCCCTTCTGTAGCTTAGTGAGGCCCTAAGCAATATAGTGAGACCTTGTCTCAAAATGAAAAAGGGAAAAAAAAAAAATTGCTGAGGATGTAGCTCAGTGGTTGAGTACCCCTGGGTTCAATCCCTGGTAGCAGAAGGTCAGGTTACTTCTTGTATAAAATGGTAATCTGTTTTACATCTATGATTAACTAACTTGGTGTACACCTGCTTGAGTATAACAATCAGAGAAACAAAAAATTCCTCATCCTTCTTCTTATATTTTGGTATTTATTAAGCATATTCTTATTGTCTTGGGCATTATTATTGAACAAATAATTCTTTCGAACCATAGAGATCATACTATTTAACCTTTTAATCAATTATGTTCCAGAACTAGATTGGTAGGATGGTTAGCATTTGGTAATTAATCCATCCACCCATTCACTCATTTTACAATTATTTACTGAGTGTCTACACCATGGCAAGCACTATATAGCACTGAACAAAGTAGGCATAGTCCTTGCCCAACAGTTTACATTCTAATCATGAGATAATAAACAGATTATTAATAATATGATTTTATATTATGATAAACATTAAAAAGAAAATAAAATAGGATAATGAGATCAAGGTTAGAAAATTGCTTATTGTATGACAATTTAATAATTATATTGGCTTTTCTAAGATTTTGGGTATGAATCCAGGAAAAACTGGTCAATGTTTTAAAAAATTATATTGCTTGGCTTCTTTTTAAAATAACCTTTGTGGCCAAGCACAGTGACACATGCCTGTAATCCCAGTCATTCAGGAGGCTAGGGCAGGAGGATTACAAATTCAAGATCAGCATTAGCCGCTTAACAAGACCCTTTCTCAAAATTTAAAAATGCAAAAAGGGATGGGGATATAGCTCAGTGGTAGAGCGCCCTTGGGTTCAATCCCCTGGACCAAAAAATAAATAAATAAATAAATAAAATAAAAAAAGTTTTTTTTTTTTTCCCTCCTGGTCAGAAACTAGACTAGACTCAGATATGCTCTGTCCAGACTCCCTGAAGGAAGTCTTCCTGCTCCACCTGCATGGAGAGCTGGTGGCAATGGTCTTAGGTTGTCAGCCCCTTCATGCATCATGTCAGCTGCAGAGCAAACTTGCCCAAGAACACATCCTTTCCAGCTGCCCATGTGCTATGACTGATGGAGGCTGTGGCACCTGGACCTGGCCATTCCTCTAGCCAGTGCTTACTGCGGGGTGGGCGGAGGCATCCAGCGGACCTGCATCTCAGCCATACTGCAGTCCTCTCCCTCCCACAGGTGTTCATCCAGGGGAACTTCCATTTTTATTTATTTTTGTGGTACTAGGAATTGAACCCAGGGGTGCTCTAGCACTGAGCCACATCTCCAGCTCTTTTGATTTTTTATTCTGAGATAGGGTCTTGCTAAATTGCCAGGCTGGCCTCCAACTTGCAATCCTCCTACCTCAGCCTCTGGACTTGCTGGGATTATAGGCTTGTGCTACTGTACCTGGATCCTATTTTTTTTCTTTTTAATTGGTGCAGTATGATTACACATAATGGTGGAATTTGTTGCTACATATTTGCACATCCACACAGTATGACAATGTAATTTGGTCAGTTTGTTTCCCATCACCATCCCTTTCCTCCCCTGTTCCCCTACCTCTACTGATCTCCCTTCTATTTTCATAAGACCACACACACACTCCCTCCACACACCTTTTCCCACTTTTTTCTCTCTACATTCCACATATGACAGAAAACACAGGACTCTTAGCTTTCTGAGGAAAACTTCCTCATTTAAAGAAAATCTAGCAGGGCTACACTGTCTCATTTCTTCCTGGAGAATCCAACGTAGATCACAGTGTTCCCCACACCTACATGTGACACAATGGAGCTGCCATCCATCTGTGTGGAGAAGGGTCTGATTGGGCCAGTGGCGTCTAGATCCCTCCTTTCTAGGGAAATTTAATAGACTCCAAGTAGAAAATGGAAGAGAGCAAAGCACACCTGTCCTAGCTGAGGTGCGGTTGAGAGCTGCTTTTTTCAGGATTATAGGAATAGAAGCACAGAATTCTAGAACTGGAAGGAATCTCTGAAATCATGCAGAATGAATATTAATTTTTCAGATGGAAAAACTGAGGCCCAGAGAGGGTTGGGACTTATCCAAAGTAAAATACAACTAGGCGTGGCAGAAAGAACCGAAACTAGTTTTCCTCATTCCTATAGTCTGACACACAGAATTTTCTACTGGGAGTTTAAGATCCTATTTCATTTATGTTCTCCAATTTTAGGAACTTGAGTAGATTAATAAATATAAACTTTCTGAATAATTTTGCACTTATATTATTTTTAAAGATAAAGTGTTTTTGGGCTGTGGCTGTAGCTCAGTGGTAGAGCGCTTGCCTAGCATGGGTGAGGTACTGGGTTCAGCCTCAGCACCACATAAAAATAAATAAATATGTCCACCTACAACTAAAAAACTAATATATATATATATATATATATATATATATATATATATCAAGTGTTTTAAAGCTCAGGTAGTAGGACTGAATAGATGCTATGCACAGAAAGCACATTTGACATTAAGTTTTTGCATATTATATTGAAATTTTTTCTAGCCTACTTGTATTTCAAAGTTAACCCATTTAACCTTTTATTTGCAAATGTTTCAATTCCATGGAACTACAATTTCCTTATATATTTCATAATAAAATAGAAATACATTACATGAAAGTCGTCCTGACCATTTTTTGGGTGTATGTGTGTATCAAATACAATTATGTACTATCTCCAATGATAAAGTGTACCTATTCTTCTTCAGTGATCACATCAGAGAAAGAAAAGTATTAAAAGAGCTTCATTATCACAAGGTATCTCTATAATAGCATGCTAAAATTAAAATTAAAATCCCCAAAGAATTCCAGGCCAGGGCCTTCTCTCTTGTTCCACACCAGGGGTATCTTTTCCCAATTTGGGGTCCTATCTGAGAGGTTCTGGAGTAAAAAGATATATTCCACTTGCCCTTCTTTGGCTCCCTATACTCATGGAGCTCCACAGGTATCAGAAAGGAGAGAGCCAGACCTGTAAATGCCTATGATGGCTCCCTCCAGAAACAGCCCAGGAAACCTTTCCTACTCCTCAAATACATGACTACTTGCCCACGTTCAATGGCAGCTGTGGCAATGCTGAGCCTAGCACCTTTCTGTACTTCTGATATCACTTCTTTCCTTAAACTTCCGTGGTTCCTGATAATCCGGGTCCCTGCTGTCTCCCCCAGTTTGCTGTCCACCACAACTCCCCAGGCTTTAATGTCTCTGGCCTTTCCCCTCTTCCGGGGACATGCAGTACTCCTTTTGTCTGAGGGCCTTTGGACTTGTTGCTTTCTGACTTAGCCCAGTGTATCCCCCCAAGGTCGCTAGCTTCTGCTTGTCTTTCAGGTTCAAGATTAAATTTTTTTTGTCAGGTAGGCTTTTCAGTATTTCTCTCTAGATTAAGGCCTACTTTTTTTGGGGTGTATGTGTGCATCAAATGCAACTGTGTACTATCTCCGATGATAAAGTGTACCTATTCTTCTTCAGTGATCAGTAGAGAGAAAGTATTGAAAGAACTGCATTATCACAGGGTAGCTCTATAGTAGCATGCTAAAATTAAAATCCCCAAAGAATTCCAGACCAGAGCCTTCTATCTCGTTACCACACCAGGGGTATCTTTTCCCAATTTGGGGTTCTATCTGAGAGGTTCTGGAGTAAAAAGATACATTCCACTTGCAAATTTCTTAAAAACATTATATCATTTTTCGTGGGATTATTTGTTTTATCTCCCCCACAGATGACAAGCTCCATGAAGATGCCTTAACTACTTTATTTTCCCTATATACGTAGGTCTACCATGGTTCCTTGCACACAGTAAAGGTTACCACCTGTATTTGTTGAGTAAACGATTATCAGTTCTAGAAAATGAACATGCATCCCTCTACCATTCATGACCAGGCACCATTGTACTCCCTCCTGCCCTCTACCCTTCCCCAGTTTCCTTTTAATCCCAAGAAAAAAGCAGAAATGAGAGAACCTAAGTGAAAAAATAATATTAAACATGTTTTTTCATAGAATTAGAATGATCACTGCAATTCATTAAAACAAGTATATACATTCCTCATGTATCCCTAACAAGAAAAAAGTTACAAGAGATCCTTTTCTATAATCCCATGTTATAGGCTGCTTACTCCAAAAGTCTCTCAAAACACTGTTGGAGAATTCCTACAGCTAATTATTGACAATTCTATAAAATACTATACAGAACTGCTTTGAAATATGCTTAAAATTTAAAAATTTTTTTTCATAAAGAATGTCATCTTTGGGGCTGAGGCTGTAGCTCAGTGGTAAAGTGCTTGCCTTGAAGGTGTGAGATACTGGGTTCAATCCTCAGCACCACATAAAAATAAATAAAGATACTTGTATTCATATACAACTAAATAAATATATTTAAAAAAGAATGTCACCTTTAAAAGACTCATACAAAAGGAGACTATTTAATTGGGAATGTAAATCAAAATTAAAAAAACCAGAAATATTTGTTCCAAAGTCAGAATACTTAAGCCGGCAGGAAGCTAGCCTTAGAAATATAAGTAATATGGGCTGGGGATGTGGCTCAAGCGGTAGCGTGCTCGGCTGGCATGCGTGCGGCCCGGGTAAGATCCTCAGCACCACATACAAACAAAGATGTTGTGTCCGCCAAAAACTAAAAAATAAATATTAAAATTCTCTCTCTCTCTCCTTCTCTCTCTCTCACACTCTCTCTTTAAAAAAAAAAAAAAAAAGAAATATAAGTAATAAATCCAAGAAACAGAAGAGTAGAACCCTTTATAAAACAGATGGCCTGGGGCACCACCAACAGGTCATACCTGGAAAGCTTTGATGGTATGTGGCAGGAAGGTCACTGGTTTAGCGAAGGATGTCCTGGATTTGTTGATGTTTAGAGTTAAGGATTTATTTTCCTTTATTTATTGATGCTGGTGGACATCAGAGCAGTAAGAAAGGAAGAGGTAGAAATAGCAGAGACAGAGCCCACATAGTCCTTCAGAATCCTTTTACTGTCAGAAGACTCTCAAGTGCTAGGTTTAGCCCCACATTTCAGTTGCAAAAGGGAACTGACCAGACAAGCCCGGTGTCTGAGCCACTTTTGCGTGAGTGATAAAGCCGGTGCAGAGGACACTCCCAGGAAACCCACCTTCTTGTGCAGCACAGAGGAACTGGAATTCACTGTGCTTTCCTCCTCGTGCATCATGACGAGTTCCGAGCTGCTCTCATCCATGACCTCCTGCATGCTGTTCACACTGCTGCTCTGGCTGCCGGTGCTCACCGACATGCTTGGGATGGAGTGGTTGCTGCCCAGGCTGTCCACTTCCCTGTTCAGATTGGTCCCATGTTCGTTGTCCTATAAAAATGGGGCATCAGGGTTAAAAAAAAAAATAACTGTAGACAAAGCTGAAATCCATGACTAAGCTCTGAAGCATGCTCCATCCTGCAGTGCCAACTCGCTTTTCTGCCAGTCTCCAAAGATAAACACTCTGGGTCTTGGTTCCATTAGTCCCCCACCATTTTCATGTATCTTTTTTGGGAGGGTGCTGAACCCAGGGGCGCTTTACCACGAAGCTACATCCTCAACCTTTTTATTTTTTTATTTTCAAACATGGTCTTCCTTATTGCTGAGGCTGGCCTCAAACTTTCAATCCTCCTGCCTCAGCCTCCTGAGTCGCTGGGATTACAGGTATGCGCCAGGTCGCTTTTTCAGACATTTCAAATTCACTCTACGCTTTCTGCGGGGGCTATTGTAGGCATGGGATAAAGATTCCAAAGGCTTGCATCCCCGGGTTTTCCCCTGTCACACACAACGCTGTCATCAGATTGCTACACTAAGCAGAATCTCTCTGGGTCTGTAGGAGATCTTTGGAACATCATGGTGCTAGAGAGAGACTGCTGGCCACCAAACAGGTAGGACATCTGCAAATAGAGCAGTGGTCACCTGAAACTGAAGTAGACTGGAAAGAGTTTTCAGCAATGTGACAAGCAATATGCTCCTCTGCAAGTCATTATTGAGTAACTTTATATCTAAGCAGGGATATTAATTCTACTGTCCTAGACAGGTAATTAAATTCTGCCTCCCTTAAGCAATCCTATCATGCTTACCTCTGTAATCTTATTAAACATATCTGTTAAATAATATTGATATTCATCATTACTGGTCCAAAGACTACTATTTGAAAAGTGGTAAAATAATCTGAACATATAATTTATCTATCACAGTGGCATATCTTTTGATATAAGATTA
Source organism: Callospermophilus lateralis (assembly GCF_048772815.1). Lineage (NCBI taxonomy): Eukaryota > Metazoa > Chordata > Mammalia > Rodentia > Sciuridae > Callospermophilus > Callospermophilus lateralis. Next base: position 148,947,221 of record NC_135305.1, on the reverse strand, counting down.
AATAATGTAATTAAATGAACTTGGCTACAAATAAACTTTCTTTTCATAGAACCACACTGTACACATATAACTTTAATGAATTGTTACTTAGTCATGGCAATATAAGGAATCACAGGGTAATAAAAAATGATAGATAATAAATTTTTAATAGATTTATTTTCCCAATTAAAGGGGATCATTTCTATGTATGTAAATAAGAGATTTGTATAGCTCAAATGTCATTTTCTGGGTTTCATTTTTATGATTACTGGTAAAATAAGTCAATTTTTTTACATATTAAAAAGCTAAATTCATTCATCCTTCCTTCCCTTTTATTTAGTTTTAGAGGTAAAGGAGTTCTTTCTTTCTCTCTTTCTTTAATTGAACTTAGGGCCTCACAAATGCTAGATAAGTGCTCTACCACTGAGCTATCTCCCCAGCCCTTTTTAGTTTTTATTTTGATGCAGGGTGTTCCTAAAGTTGCTGAGGTTGGCCTTGAACTTATGATCCTCCTGCCTCCTGGGATTACAGGTGTGCACCACTGTGCCCAGCAGGGTCCTTCTTCTTGTTCAAGGCTAATTCTTGCAGCAATGCACTTGTTTCAATCCATCCCACTTTTTAAACTGCATCTCCTTCCTTCACCTTCAATGCCTCTGTCCTGGCTCCACGTCCTCTGTACCTGAGGCCTGCCCCATACTTATGAACCTTCTACATGCTGACTACTTCGTACTTCTTAGTCAGACTTCGGAATCTTAAAATGATGGACTTTTGCTGTCTCCACTTTTTCTCATCTCTCATTTGTTCCTAATCTACAATGTGTCCTACCTAGTCCTGTAAAATTGCTTTTATTATTATAAGAGGTTGTGAGGGGCAAGGGGGAGGGAAAAAAGGGAGAGAACTGAACAACAGCAGAGGAGGTAGAGAGGGAAGATGGGAGGGGAGGGGAGGGGAGAGGGGATAGTAGGGGATAGGAATGGTAGCAGAATACAACAGTCACTAATATGCCATTATGTAAAAATGTGAGTGTGTAACTGATGTGATTCTGCAATTTGTATTTGGGGTAAAAATGGGAGTTCATAACCCAATTGAGTCAAATGTATGAAAGATGATATATCATGAGCTCTGTAATGTTTTAAACAATCAATAAAAAAAATTAAAAAAAATTGCTTTTATTAAGGTCATCAAGGATGCCATAATTGTAAAGCCTGGTTCATATATTATATATATCTGTACGTGTGTGTGTAAAATTTATCTCCTTGTTTATCCTGACCTCTCTGGCATCTGACCCATCCCATCTCAGACCTTCTGAAGTTTTTTTTCAGAAGAGGTCTGCAATGCCTTTATTTCCTGTGACACCCAGGCCCTCTTTCCATTCTCCACTCAAGCCTGTGATTCACTGCCATCTGAATGCTCTTGATGCCCAGCCTGCTCCCCCCTTTCCCAGACCTCTTTCTTGTGCTCCAGGTTCGTATACCCCAAGCACCTGCTGGACATCACTGTTCATGTGTCCCAACCGTCACCACCTTGGCCTTTGAGCAGTTCTTTTCAGGAGAACCAGGAGCTCCCTCTCCTTTGAGAACTTCTTCTATATACCATGTCAGTAGTATATGATGCTGGGGCCTTAAACTCATTAGGCACCACGATGAAGTCATTCTAAACCCACTCTTTTTTTTTTTTTTTAAATTTTAATTTTAATTTTGGTACCAGGGACTGAACTCAGGGGTACTCGACCACTGAGCCACATCCCCAGCCCTTTTTGTATTTTATTAGAGACAGGGTCTCAGTGAGTTGCTTAGTGCCTTGCCATTGCTGAGGCTGGCTTTGAACCTGCAATCCTCCTGCCTCAGCCTCCTGAGTCACTGGGATGACAGGCATGCGCCACCAAGCCTAGCTCTAAACCTACTCTTTCTCCTTGGTTCTTATTGTCCATTCTTGGTATTGACATCCTCTTAAATAGTTGGGCTCAGGTTCTTAGAGTCACCTTAAACTTCTCATCTGTCACTGTCAGTTTCAGGGAGAGGCCATGTGTTGGGAAATCTATCTCTGCAATGTGCTCCTCCCCCTCCTCCATTCCCATTGTCACTGTCCTTACTACCTCTGGCAAGGATTGCTATCTAGGTGGGGCCCAGGTTGCCAGGATAATCCTCCTAAAGCTCAAGAAGATAAAAACCTCATGCTAAGGATGGTGGAAGAGGGATACTTGCTTAGGGTGACACTGCTGAGCTGCAGAGAACTGCTCTGCTTATAACACCTCCTCCCCTGAGTCTAAGGTGGCCTAAGCCTATCTGTCAACACCCACCCACGTCAGGTGCTAGAGGAACCTCCATGAATTCCCTTCAGCAGACCCATCCCATCCCACAAAGGCAGGCTGATACACTCTTCAGCACTTTCCCTAGATGGACTTCAGAAGAGTTCTTTTAAGATGGTCTCTTCTGCAACTCCGAATGTCTCTTAAGGGAGCATTTTTATCCTCAAAAATCTTTCTCACAGTGCCCAGCCCAGAACTTTTGCACATAGTAGGTGCTTTGCCCACTGGAATAAACTAAACCTACTTCTTCATCCTCCTGGGACTCGTTCAAGGGTCCATTTCGTGTCTCTTGGAAAAGGATCTTTTTCATTTTCCGGTACTGGAGGTTATCGAGCTCGCGGACGGCATCTTTTGTTCTCTGTATGAGGTCAATGAGGACACGCGGTGGCCGTTCTCGGCGAACAAAGTCGTGCTGATTGAGGGAGAAGAAAAAAGAAACCGATAATGAAGAAACATTTTTAGGTACAAGATGATGGTATAAAAGTAAACAGAGAAGTATAAAACAAGATGATGGATTTTGCAGAAATAACCAGATATGATTTTCATGTCAGGTACCCTCCCATTAATCTCATGTAGAGATAAGTGTGCTTTTGTCTTCTTCCTCAAGCTTCATTTTGTAGATTTTGACTGAGAGTTTGTATAAGAAGTCTTCTTTTTGTTATACAGATTTAAGACACGCAAAGAGGTGTTTTGGTATACATAGACACAGCAAAATGATAACGACAGTGAAGCCAATGAGCATGTCCATCCACCTCACATCACTGTGTGTGTTTTGTGTGCAGCAAAGTACCTTAAATCTACTGTCTGAGCAAATTTCCAGGATGAAATTATAAAACAGTATTATCATCTATAGTCTTAATGTTGCACTTTGGCTCTCTACATGAATTAATTGCAAGTTTGTAACTTCTGATCTCATCTCCCCATTCTCCAGGCCTGCAACCACTTTTCTACTCTGTTTCTACAAAACATTTCTTTTATTTAGATTCTATGCTTAAGAGAATTCCTGTAGTATTTTTCTTTTTGTATCTGGCTTTCTTTTTATCCTTAGCATGATGTTCTCTAGATTCATCTATGTTGTTGTGAATAGTACGCTCTCCTTTGTTAAGGCTGAAAAATGTATGTGTGTGTGTGTACATACACACCACAGTTTCTTTATTCTTTCATCCACTGATGGACGCTTAAGCTGTTTCCTGATTTGGGCTATTGTGGCTCATGCTGAGAGGAACGTGGGGCTGTACATATCTTTACCAGATATGATTTCATTTCCTTTAGGTATAGAACCGGAAGACAAATTGCTGGATGATACGGCAGTTCTACTTTTAATTTTTTGAGGAACCTCCGTGCTGTTCCATCAATCTACATTCCCACCAACAGCAAACAAGGCTTCCCTTTTCTCCACATCCTTGCCAGTCCTTCTTATCTCCCGAGGTTTACTTTATCACATAAGTAACAAAAATTACTAGAACTTCAATAGTAACAGAGAGGTTTGTACCTTTCAAACCTGAAACAATATAATAAGCAAAAGAAGAGCAAAGCAGAGCCTATTCTTGCTGATAATTTGCCTCGATCCTCCTCTCCACCACACACTATCTTTTGTAAAACAGAGTTGTGCATATTTTGTTTTCTGCTCCTGGGGTCACATTATATATGCTTGAAAATATGGCAGCTGTTCAATCTATCTAGAGGTCAGACTTCTGGCAACTTCATTTCCCCATGCAGATATAATAGCAGAAACGAGGGGAAAGCTCTGAGGAGGGGAAATAACTGCCCCCACCCCTTCCTTGTAGTCAGAGATCACAAGTGTGGTCAATGACACACAGGCAGAAGCCGATGAGGAAGGTTTTGTTTTCTAGAATAAAAAGTCAAGGCACATAAGAAGAGGTTTTGCCCTTTGTCTTTTCCCCTAATTCTTGCCTAGACTAAAGACTTGAGTTCTAGACATGTAGCAGTCATTTGGTGACAAGGAAGATAAAAGCCACATGCTAAGGATGGTGGAATAGGAAGACAGCTTAACGGTGACAGTGCTGAGCTGCCCAGAGACCTGCACTCCTTTCCTACTATCCTGGGCTTCATATTACATGAGATAATTAAACCCTTACCTGTTTAAAGCTTTTGAAAGTGAAGACACTTGACATGTTAAAAATACCTTACTGCCTCTTGGATAAAGTCTGGCCTTTTATAGCTGGGTTCCTGCTTGTATTTTGAGGTTTAATTCTGGCCTCATGCTACACATTTTCCATCTCTATGCCTTTGATCATCTTCTTTGCGAACAGTCCCACCTACTCATGGTTTTCTAAACCCCTATAATTAAAAGGAACTGAGACCCTCTTAATAGAATACTTTAGTTTAAATACTATATATCAGTGCTTCACTATTTAAATATATATGTGTATGTAGTGTATGTATAAATATGTATTTTTATATGTACATATATACATGTTTATGTCACAAAAAGGCTTTTCAAAGGTAAATTGTGTTTTCTTTGCTAACTATCAATAAATAATATGAAAGAAAAGTTGTAAAAAAAGAATACTTTAGTTGTTTCTGAAAATAAAGATTCAAATAATATAAAAACTGCATAAAAGAAAATAAAAATAAATCACTCTAAATTCCATCATCCAAAAATAAATATTGTAAAATTATGGAAATATCATTTTAGAGATAATCCCTCCCTCTTTCTCTCAGAACAATGGCTATCTAGAAATAATTCTGCTTGGGAATCTGACTGTACCTGCTAATTTTAAGTATAATCTGTGAAATTATAATACATTTGAATTTAACAGAATTAGAAGAGACTGAATTAAAATAATTGCTTAACTTTAGTTATAATCTCTTGATGAAAAGAATTATCTGTTACTAAAAGATCCTCCAAAGTTAAGGGGAGAAAAGATTACAAAAAATATATATGTGTATGTAGTGTATGTATAACTATGTATTTTATATGTAGTTACTTTTTTTTTAAACTACATATTTCTATTTGAGAAATATTATTGGCCATCTACTCTCAGAGAAATATTAGTGTACTTATAATTTCCTATTCCTAATTTTCTCAAGTTGCATTATTCTTTTTATATTGCTAATATTTATCATATCTTCATTCTGTTTTTAAAGCATTTCAATGTTTATACCTGGATTCAATGTGAAAGAGACTTTGTTTGTTTTGTCTTTTTTTTTGGTGGCACTGGGGTTTGAACCCAGGGCCTCATGCATGCTAGGCAAGCACTCTACCACTGAACTATATCTCCAATCCTAAAAGTGACACTTTTAATGTCAGGAAGAAAATATGAGGAAAAGATGGATTATTGAAAAATATTTGGGAATAACTAGATAGGATAGATAAGAGAAAGAAAAAAAGAAAAGAAAAAGAAAAAAAAAAAAAAGGCCAGCATGTAAAAATAGAAATAGGAAGGCCAGGTTCCTAGCTACTCAGGAAGCTAAGGCAGTAAGATCACAAGTTTGAGGTCAGCCTTAGCCACTGTGCTAGACCCTATCTCAAAATAAAAATATAAAAGGGCTGGGTTTGTAACTCAGTGGCAGAGCATTCACCTGTCATGTACAAGAACCCGGGTTCAAGCCCCAGCACCATATACACATTCATTCTCTCTCTCTCTCTCTCTCTCTCTCTCTCTCTCTCTCTCTCTCTCACACACACACACACACACACACACACACACACACACACACACATATGAAGTGGGAAAATAGTAATTTGCAAGGTTTCTATAAAACGGTAAAAACAAAACAAAACACCTAACAACCCAATAGACAAATGGGCAAAGATCATGGAGAGTTCACAGAAAAGGAAATAAAAATTATTTTCAGTATATGAAAGATATTTAACCTAACTGCTAATAAGCAACATTTTTTAATGATCTGACTTTAGCATAGTTCAAAACCACTCAGACTTTGTTAGTGGGACTATATCTTGGTGCAACCTCTCTGGAGGACAGTTGGGCAGTACCTATTTAAATTTAAAATCCATCCATTTAAATTCCCTTTAATGAGCTATTTCACCTCCATGAATTTATTCTTTAGGTATCATGATACAGGTGCAAAATGACATATTTATTTCCAGGAAGGATTTCTTCAGGTATATCTTTAAATATTTTCTCCTTCTTGTGTTTTATTTTCTTTTTCAGAAATATTTGTTGGTATCTCCTAGATCTCCTTAATCTTCCGTATATATTATTTTATCTATAACCACCTTTAGAACCTTTACTTTTTGCATGTAATCTGGTTTTATTACTGAAAACTATCCACCAGTGGAAACATCCTAAGTGGGTTGGTCTACTATATTATTTTAGTGCTTAGAATGCTATTTTACCCTCTGTTATGTTTTTTCTCTTCTTTACCTCTTTTATTTCTATCCTTATCTCTGCCTACTTCTGCTTTATATCATATGACTGTCTGCTTTCCTAAAATTTTATCTTTGAATCTTTGTACTATCTTTCTGGAGTTTTTTATCCTTAATTTTAATATAGCACCAATATATTTCTTTCCCCCTGCTTAAGTTATCTTTTTTTGTGACATATATATGTATATAAAATATATATATGTATATATATACGTATATATATTTTGTACATACGGAGAAAAAGATAACTATACCATCTTGTGTTTCTGGTGCTTTCTCTGGTTGCTGTCTTCCCTACAGAAATGCAGAGCGGCCGCTCAAGTGGACAAAGCATTTCATGTCTAGAACATGAGCTGACTCTACCACAAAGCAGAACAAGACCAAGTCCCTGGGCCTGTTGTTTCTGTTACCATATTCTTGTGGTCTGTTACTCACAAGAAAAAAAAAAACCCTACTTTTGGCTGAAAAAAATAGTCAGCTTCAGGTCTATCTCTTTGGGAACACTCAAGGCCAGAAAATAGTAGAATAATATTTACAGAGTTCCAAAAAGAAAAGAAAAGAAAATATAAACCAATAATTTGTGATCCAGCTAGGGTGGTCTTTAATGATAAAGGCAACTGATAGTTTTAAGTTTTATAAAATTTAGGTAACACAGTCCTTCTGAGGCATTCTTAAAAAAACCAACAAGTAAACAACAACAAAAAACCTGCTCAGTACCAAAATCCAGTCAATGTAGATATGAAACAAACAAGAGTTAAAAATACACATTCAGAAAAAGGTTAGACACCTGGGTCATTCTGTGACAAATAAAGGATATTTATATTGTAAAAGATTCCCACATGCTTTGCTGATGTCCATGAACCAGTGTGGCCACTGTATAAAGTCTATAGCACAATGTTACACAAAATGGACACACAGAACTGTGATGTTCACTTCCAATAAAGGCAGTGCTGTGAAACTACTGTCACTGACTGCATGACATGATACTATGTAAACTTGGGCTTTGTATAGTTATCATGCATCTCCACTGCCTCAAGATGTGGCAACAAACTAACTCGAAATTGCTGAGCTAGCATGTGACCCATCAGCAGATTGTCCTGAGGACACCGCATTCAAGTTCCACTAAAGTGCAGATGTTAGTCATCAGAGCTTTACGAGGATGACCAGAACAAGAAGAGGAAATACTCTTTATCATAAAGCAAAAAAGGAGGTGGAGTGAGAAAAAAAGGGGCATGATGGGAAAAAAACTATCCACAGGAAACATACAGTGCACACACTGTGATAATCCTGCCGTTTCTATGCCTCCTGCTCTCTCTGGGTAAATGTTGAGGCAGCATGCTCTAAGCCAGTGTGTCACCATGAGCTGCCAGGAGAATGATTTGCCATGTTCCCCCACAACAGCACTTTACAGCCCCCTCCTCAAATATAAATTTGAAAAATTACCCGTAATAGTTCCGCTGATGTTGGCCTTTCCTGAGGTATTTTCTGCAAGCAGTAATCAACAAATCTTCTAAAGGAGTCTGTCCTGTGTGCAAATACATCAAAAGAAGATAAAATGAGGGTCTGTAGAGCCCTTGGATCACCTAAAACAATTTTTATTCAAGGGAAGATTTTATATCTTAGAAGATTTTTTTAAAAATCAAATATTTTGGATTATCAGTAGCATTGAACTATTTTTAAGTTTATGGTACCAAAAAATTAATTCTTTTGTGTAATAAGTATGGATAAAGTTTCCAGTTAGTTAACATATACATACATCTTTACATTTAAAGAAGTAAGGTCAGGTCACCTATAATAATATATCAGAAAACTAAAAATACTATCTTCTATGTTAATTTAATACCCATTTTCCTCCTCATTGTGTCAAGCCTGTAGTCCTTGTTGCCTGTTAACTCCTCCACCATCCATGACATGTGACTTGCTGTGTAAGGGACAGAGAAGCCAGGAACATGCTTTCTGAATAAGAATACTTCCTACTTTGAATGGTCCACTTTGTCTACTCTTCCTTAAAATGGCTAGTTTTCTGTAAGTCTTGTGGCCCCCAAAATGTAACACTTTGTTATCTTTTGAGTGGATAGTATATTCTCTGCCCCCAAACATTTAAATATACATACAGGGGGGAAAAAAAAGACAACTGAAAAATAATGACATCAGCGGGGGCACTTTATCTCTGCTGACAAGTGATAAGAGATGAGATGATCAATACCAGACGTCAGGACCCGAGTGACTAGACTGGCCAGGAAGGCAGCTGGGGTGAGTTCCTGGGGGAATTTCAGTCACTGCACACAGTAAGAATGAACACAGTCAAAGGGCTGGAGTTGTGGCTCAGTGGCAGGGCGCTTGCTTTGCACATGTGAGGCACTGAGTTCCTTCCTCAACACCACATAAAAATAAATCAACAAAATAAAGATATTGTGTCTATATATAACTAAAAAATAAAAAAATAAGAACACAGTCAAGTCAAGGAGAAGCAGAAACACAAACTCTGTGTGTTTGCATGTGCACACACACATGTGTGCATAGACAGCTGTTGCTCATGAGGTATTTGTGTTACTCTAACACACAATGGAGGAATAAAATGCTTTCTGGGTCAGATATTCAAAATATCATTCAATTAAAGTGTCAAATACCTATGAAGACCTTCTTAGAGAGGGGAGATGATAGCAGTGTCTTACCATTCGCTGGACTGTAGCGTTGGGGAGTCGTTCTGGGCAATGTGATATAAGGCACTCATTGCATTCATATTGAAAAGCGGGGGCTTCCGTTCCGCTGGAAGAGGAAACAACCACAGTAAGGCAGCTCTTGAAAGAAGTCAGGCAGACAGTGAACTAGGGAGCAACGCTCTGCAGCTATATTGATAGCTCATTATTGTCATCATGCCATGTAATCCACTTATTTTAATTTCTAAGGTCAGTCCAGGATAGCCATTCAGAAGCTCCTAGTCATTTAACATACATTGGCCATGTTTCTCACAGAACCCACTTCAAAAGAATAAAAGAAAAATTCCTTATGTTTTTCATGAATATTCAAAAGACGGACCTTTGCCTGTTTCCCTATGAGGAGTATGAACATCTCTGCATGTATGTGAATTTAAAAATATGTACGTGTTTTAAAAATTCAGAAAGCAAAGTAGAATAAAGAAAAAATACCATTATTACAGAACGGAACATTTTAAACATCACTAAAAGCACAGAAGAAAATTCTATTCAATGAATACTATTTGGTAGCTCATCCAGGTCAAAAACCAAATGGGGGAGGGCTAGAGGGAGAATTGGAAAGAAGAGAAGGATAGATAACAAACCAGGGCTGGCCCATCCCTCCGTAAAGAGAAACTCAGGAAGATAGGTATTTCTTTTTCTTTGCAGAGCAGGGGATTGAACCCAGGGTCTGGCACATGTTAAGCATACCCTGTGCCACTGAGCTACACCGACAGCTGAAGGTATTTCTTTCTAGGGCATTCACCTCACCCTAGTGGAGTATAAGACAACTCTTCCTTGGTGTACACATTTGGCACATGTTCACCTATTATTTACATAAACACACAAATCTTTCTTCTCTAAAGAAATCACGTGCTCCAAGAGAGCACAATCTTATAACCTGAATTCTTTTATTCTCTTAGAATATGTAATAAAATGCTATTCACATATCAGGTGCTCTACTCATTGAGCAAGGTAAAGAAATAGAACTTTAGTTCTGAGCACATTTAATTTTATGCTATTTATTAGTTATTATGGCATAGAAGATAAATCACCATCTTATACCACCATGCTTACCCTAATGGATTTTTTTTATACAGTCCTACTTTCTAATTCATAATCTGATCTCTGGTTTCACGTGAGCATCTTAGTTTTGAGATTAATCACTTCTAAAATGACAAATTGGGCTTATCCTATGCAGGTTTAAGAAACTGAACAAGAACTAAGGAGAGGCCTGGCGGGGAGGCACACGCCTGTAATCCCAGCGGCTTGGAAGGCTGAGGTAGGAGAATGGCAAGTTCAAAGCCAGCCTTAGTAACTGTGAAGCACTAATCAACTCAGTGAGACCCTGTCTCTGAATAAAATACAAAATAGGGCTGGGGATGAGGCTCAGTATTCGAGAACCCCTGAGTTCAATCCCTAGTAGCAAAAAAATAAAATAAATAAAAGAAAGAAAGAAAAAAAAATAACTAAGGGGAGTTATTTTCACTCAGAGGAATAAGAATCTGTAAAAGGCAGAATGGTTAAAAAATAACACCCAACACCAGGATGGACAACATTGAGAAACAGTGGATTCTAGTCACTGGTAGTACTTGGGTAGAAGGCAGACTGCATTGTTCACCTGTGACATTTGGAGGGATCTCTGACAGTCTTCATTCAAAGATCTCTGTAGAGATCTCTGGAATGTGATAGTCTACGATTCTATGAATATTTCTTATAGACTTGTCCACAGAATATTATTTACATTCACACCAAATAGATACTGGCACAATAGGGACAGAACAGTAAACAAATGGAAACTTGAAAGTTGCAGTGTGGATGAAGGTTTCAAGTGCAGATGAGAACAAAATCTGGTTCAGGTAGACTAAAAAGATTCTAGAATCTGGCCTTCTGGCAACTTTAACTGTTTTAAAATCATGAGAAACTGGGCATAGTGGGGCATGCCTGTAATCCTACTGATACAGGAAGGGGAGGCAGGAGGATCCCAAGTTCAAGGCCAGCCTGGGCAATTTAGCAGGGCCCTAAGCAACATACCAAGACCCTGTCTCTAAAAAAAAATAAATAGCTGGGGAAGTGGCTCAGTGGTAATGTGCCCCTGGGTTCAATTCCTGGTATCTAAATCTATAAATAAAAATTTTAAAAACCATGTGGAACAAGGTATTCACCATGTAAACATCAAGGGCATCTCATGATTCCTGGGACAAAATCCAAGTCCTGGTACAGAGGCCTTCGTCCTCTGTTCACGTGGCCCTGGCTACCTCCAGAGCCTTGTTCTGAGAAGCAACTCGTTGCCCTCTGTCTCATGCCATTTTTGACTTCATTGAAAGTACCAACCCCAATCTTTCACAGGGCTGTTTGCTCTGTGTGGGTTCCCTAAACTTCCCTTCATTCCCTAAACTTTATCTGGCTTATTATTTATTAACTTATTGAGATGGAGTCTTGCTATGTTGCCCAGACTGGCTTCCAACTCAGGGTTCTAGTGATCCTCCTGCCTCAGGCTGCCAAGCAGCTGGGACTAAAGGGGTGTGCCTCCACGCCCAGCTTGGGCTCATTCTTGGCAATCTTTCAGACTTCATCTTGAATAAAATTTTGTTTCCACTAGGTTTTCCATTAGATTTTTGTTGTAGCAAATCATGTTTCTCCTTCCTACCACATATCACAACCCTCATCATTTTTTAATTCTACTTATTGATTTATTTTGGTGCTGGGGATTAAATCCAGGGCCTCACACTTGCAGGCAAGTGCTCTACCACAAAGCTATATCCCCAGCTTGGAATTCTTTATTTAACATGTGTCCTCTTTGCTAGACTTCATGAGGGCAGTGATGTGTCTATTATTTCGTCATTATATTTCTAGTGCTGAGAATAGCATCTGGTTCCACGAAGGGGGCCCCCAAATACCTGCTAAATAAATGAAGGCAAGGAAAATTGAAGCAAGGAAGAAACCCTGCCCATAAAGAATCCTTGTGCGACAAACAGTCACAAAAATGACTGAGAAGAGACTAAGCCTTGGGGATGTTGCCAGACACTATGTGATGCTTCTCACTAGCAGTAGGACAGGAATCTCTTACTCACTGGCAAAAGGTCAAAAAGTCCACGCTGTTTAGAACATTGAGTTGCACAGGAGAAACAGCAGAGAAAGGGGATGAAAGAAAGAAAGGAATGTAGAATTTAGGAAGAAGAGGATAAAAGAATAAAACAATAACAAAACTTAGTAGTAATGAGAACAGCAGGAGCTCAGACTGGAGCAGGAATGGGGAGGTCTGTAAGGAGCAAGCCCTCTGCCCATGAACGAAGGTAGCCAGCCATATGCTGGTAGAATAAATAACTCTACCAGAGAAGCACGACTAAAGGTATTCCAGCCACACAGAGCACTGTGGTCTGGGAAACATTTACTAAATCTGGGCTTTGGAAGGTCTCATCCATGATCAAGCCTAGGAAGGCTAGGTGCACTACATAAATCCTCTGAGCTGTGGTGACAGGACTCATCACTGAGCCAGCATACTACAGCCAGCATACTAGGGCTGGAAAACTGTGGCCTGTTAGCCAAATTCTGATAGCAGCTGGTTTTTGAACAGTTTTACTGGAACACAGCCATGCCTGTGCATTAATGTATTGTCTACAGATGCTTTCACCAGTAGTGTGATGACACTGTGGTCATCAAAGCCTGAAACACTTGTATTCTGGCCCTTTACAGAGAGCTTATCGCCCCTCCTGTAGTTTATAACAGTTGGCTTAGAGAATCTATAGGAGAAGCAGAATAGGGATTGGGTGGCTTCTGAAGCCACCTTGTGATAAGGAATCCATATTTTCCTAAATGAAAGGAGAGGGTAGAAGCATAAAAAAGGTAAATTAACTATACTAAAAGAAAAAGTAGCAGTTGAACTTAAAAGACAATGATTTAATTTTTATGGCTGCTTCATCTATGTTATACAAGATCAAGGTTCAAAGAGGTCAGTTCAATGAAATTTCAGCAAACTACACTGCTTGCCAAGGATCATGCTAAATCTGAGTGACTGGATTGGGCTTTATTTTGAGGGAGATCAAAGGGTGCCTCTCTTTTTAGATAAATACCACTTAAAAAGGCAAAAGGTTTCTTATGAATGAATGTGGTTGACAACCATCACAATTAATGATAATAATAACTGCCACCACTTATTGAGTTCCTGTTCTGGGCACTCACTGCCTTCCATCTATCACATCTACTATTCCTAATTCTTAAAAGAGCCTGACAAAATAAGTTTCATTCTTCCAGTTCTCCAACTGAAGAAACCAAGGTTCCTCTAGGCTAAATAGTGAAACCCAGTCACAGAGTAAGTGGCTAAATCAGAATTTCAACCTAGTCCTGTAAGATTCGAAGGTCTGTGGTCCTTTTACTAGGTCACAGTACCTCTTCAATAGCCCTGTTCATTTTATGGATAGATAGTACTAGAATTTCAAAATGAAAAGAAAAAGCAGCAGTTTTAGAAGACTGAGTCTAACTCCATTCCTCCAGGCCATTACAGCACCTGACAGGTTAGAATGGCTGCCTGATGAAGATTCCAGGCAGAGAAGCCACAAGCTCCACTTGTTTCTGAGCACAGTTTCTTCAAAGTGGATCTTTGCTGGTGAAGGAAGTGTCTGGAGTATCAAGATTAGTTTCTCTTGAAAAAAAATCTTGAAAAGCAGTATCTGGTGACTGGACTTTTTCAATGTCCACGAGTTTTCACAAAAGTCATGCATTTAACTAGCTTTTGATGGATGATGAGTTCAGCAGAAGATGGTTTCTAAAACAGGCTAAAGCATGTAGGGACTCTAAGGCTTGCTCTTCGGATAGAGGAGCAGTGGCAATGACATTACCATTGTCTGGCTTTGTAATGTGACTTCAGCAATTTGATTTCTAGGTTAGAGTATTTTTTTAAAAATATACACTTTAAAGAAGAGCTAGATATCAAAAAGAAAAGGGGACATCATGCACTATTTATTCACACTTTCAATGTAATTTCAACATTAAAAGTACAATTTAAAGTACCTTGTTTGCATCTGCAATTTCATTAAACCTCAAACATACAGAAAAACCACTGCATTCAGTATATCTGAAATAGCTTAATTTTCTTTTATTTAAAAAGGGAAAATAACTCTTCTTATGTGTTTACATTAACAAAATCAATGCTAGGGAAATGAAGATATATGATAAAGCTGTTAAAGAAATACTTATATGTATCTATTATATTACTGATATAATTTTTAAATAATGGCTGAGAAATTAAGAGTCCCTGGCAAGTAACAATTTTGTGAATGTTTGTAATAGTAAATATTCTACTATTTTATGACTCTGCATCTAAGATGCTATCGATTATAAGATGTATAACTATTTAATATACAGCCTTATTTTATAACTTAGAGAAAATGTTGCCAATTATAATATGCTATGGCCTATAAAATATCTCCTGCCTTTTTTTTTTCTTTTTAAATTTATGTTTTTTTTAGTTTTCAGCAGACACATCTTTGTTTGTATGTGGTGCTGAGGATCGAACCCGGGCCGCACGCATGCCAGGTGAGCACACTACCGCTTGAGCCACATCCCCAGCCCTCTCCTGCTTTTTTAAAAAAATTATACTTATTTTATTGGATTTTTGACAAACATTATTTCTAAAAATATTAATTAAAATATTCTAAGGTATATATAAAATGATGTTTTGATATTTATCTACACTGCAAAGTGATTACCACAATTAACATATTTACCATTTCATATAGTTACAACTTTTAGTTGTTGTGAGAAAATTTATGCCCAGCAACTTCAAGTATACAATGTATTGTTATTAACTACCCCCAACCCTTGTTACCTCCTGATTTTAAAGAGATGTTAAAAATTTGGATGAACTACCATTGTCCCAGGATAGTGCTGATGATTACTGACATTTATTAAGAACACATAATACAATAAAAAGCACCTGAAATCCATATTTTCAAATTAATCCAGACAATTCTCATAAGGTAGGGAATCTTATTATACAAATTTCACAGACAGTTAAAATAACTTGACCCAAATCACATAACTAAGAAATGTCAGAACTAGAGTTAAAACATGAGTTTATCTGACTGCAGACTTTTTTTTTTTAACCACAATTTGATACTTTAGCCTTTCAATGTGAAAGTCTTTCTAACTGTAGATGACAACAACCCTTGGGGAGAAGGTCATCTTGTCTTTTAATTTGGGAAGTCATTTCATAAATGGTAATCAAAATTAGGCCGAGAGCATGTCATTACACATATTTCAATTATTTTTAAACAAAGATAAAATCAGGAAACAGGCACTAGGCAGGGGCTGTCGCAAGAGAGGAAGACTTCAGATGTTTCTTGGCATCTCTACCTGTTTGCCTAATGTCAAGTGATGTGTGAAACATGAGTCATTACTATATCTCTATAGGGTATAAAAACTAACGTGATGATCTTGAATCATCAGAAAAGGGCGTTTGTTGTTGTTTTTGTCCCGTTGAGAAGGATGGAATCCATGTTACATTTCAGAAGGATAGGATTTTGGTAAGAAAAACACTTGTGAAAACTATGAGTGAGCACTAATTAGCTATGAGGTTCAACCTGGCTGGTACATTCTCTTAAAATATCAACCAAGGAGTTGCTGCTCTGGTTTCAGTATTATAAGTAAAATTTCAGTTCATTTGTATTTCCTAAAAATTAAATTGCAAAAAAAAAATAATCTACATGAGTATAATTAGCTGTTATTAAGTATTTGGTATGTGCCAATCACTATGTTAAATATTTATTTTAACTTATTTTGAAACCTGAAAATACCTACGTATTATTATTTCCACTTAGCAAATGAGAAAACTGAGGGTAAAAGAAGTTAAAAAAAATGGTCCAAGATCACACAGCCCAGCATCAACATGTCACGTAGCTCCGGGAGGTATCACTTACATCCTAGACTATGTGAATACCTGCTGGCATGATGTTGCAGCCTTACCTGGCGATCCTGCCAGCTAAGTGGTGGTGAAGCCAAGATTCAAACCCAGGGTGTCTAATTCTGAAACTTATTCTATACTGCTAACTCTCTGCTATGCAGAGAATAGTCCCCTTACAAAGGATGTACTTTTATTTCTAATTTTTCAAAAGCTTAAATGCTCAATATGTAAAGCATAAAGAATCTGTAGAATATTATAACAGATACCTACAATTAGATTATCATTTTTTGTTTTGTTTCAGGTCTTTGTTCTTTAAAAAAAAAAAAAAGATATCTCTTCCTTTCTCCCGACTTACTATTCTGGAGTTGTATCTTTTATATCTATGCTATATTCTATTAGAATTCATGGGATCTTAACAACATATAAAAGCACTTATATAACCTCCATAATTGACATGATACTGTATAAGTACTTCCTCAATTTTCTGTTCTTTAGATACTTTGATTTTAGATCTATCCATGATGGTACATGTAGATCTTGTTCATTATTAACTGTGATATAGTATGCCACAATTTAACTATCCATTCTCCTTTGAATAAGAATTTAGGTCATCTCCACCTTTTCTGGCTCCTACCAACAGGGCTGCATCTTTGTACACATTTTCCAATGCACCTGCAAAATATTTCTCTGTGTCTACTATGAGAAGTGGAACATTAGGTCTATGAGACCACTTCTCAGTTTTACTAGCTGTGACTGACCAGTTGACATTCCAGAGGGGTCTTATCAGTGTCGTTCCTACCAATGGCAGGAAAAAGTCTTGTTTCCCTAGCAGCTTCTCCCAATTTATTATTCTCAGAATTAAAACCTTTTGTCAATCTGGGAGATTTAAAATAGTTTTAACTCGGATCTCCCCAAACATTAATGAGAATGAACATTTCCCAATGCTCACTGTTCATTTAGGTTTCCTCTTCAAATAATTGTTTGATCAAATTCTGTACTCAGTTTTTTTCTTTTTTCTTCTGGTTGTTTAGTTTTTTTCTTTTTAGTACAGAAGTTGTAAAAGTTCTTTATAAATTCTGAACCAACACTCTGCTGGTTAGATCCATTTCACCTACCTTCTCTCTGTCCATGACTTGTCATTAAAATTTGTCATTATGTTTTAAAAATATTGTTTAGAAAAAATTCTTCCCTATACTTAAAAAGGCAATTGAAAGTAATAATATATTTACAAAATGCTTACTATATACCAGTTCAATTAATTGCTTTATGTTTATTAATTAATCCATCACCAAAACAACCCCACAAAGTAGGTGTTATTATTATCTTTATTTGAGAGATCTCAAAACTGAGACATGAGGGGTATTCTCTTAAATCTTTTAAAGTTTTACATTTTATTTTTGGATATTTAACAAATCTGGAATTTATTTTAATGTATGGTATAGCTAGGAATCTAATTTTAGTCCTTATCATATAATTAACAAAATTTATCAGTATTGTTTAACAAATGAGCCACCCTTTCTCCATTGATCTACAAAGATTTTTCTGTCTTATACTAAAATCTGACTCATATGGTCTGTTTCTAGATTTCCCCCCCCTATTCTATTGGATACTAGTCTTTACCTGGATCAACACTTTACTAATTTAGTTATTATGGTATGGATTCTGGTACAGTGATTCTTCTGCCTGAATTCTATTTGTTCACGATTGCTTTGGCTAGTTTGGGCTGTAAGAGTTTTACCATTACTCAGTCAAGTTCTGCAGAGTGTTACTAGAAGTCCATCCTAAGTCTTTTTTAAATATGCAAGTATTTCTGATGAGAGCCACTCAAAATCAGTATGAATAAATCTTAATAATATCCTTTGCAATGAAAAAGAATAGTAAAATATTAGAATTCAAAAAAGAAATCTATAACCTCAATGTCTATTAGTATAGAACCAATTAAATAAATTATTATGTATCCATACACTGGAATAAAACAATGCCATCAAAACAATGGAAAAGATCACTAAGTAATATTTTTTAAATCCTCAAGATATTATTAATTAAAAAATCAAAGCATGGAACCACATGTATATGTCAACTTGGGTGTGAAAATGAATATAATCAGTATATACTGGGACGGGGATATAGCTGAGGGGCCATGGTTCAATCCTCAGCACGCCCCCTAAAAAGCATAGAATCCCATTCATTTGTATATTAATAAAAAAAACTCTGGAAGGATACATAAGAAATTAGTGATAGTGATTCTCTGTGTGTCGATGGGGTGGAGCAGGAGGTTGGGAAATACGTGGATAGAGCCAGGAATAGAAGAGGAAGATACCCTTTTATTATATGTTGTTTTATATATATATATTTAAAAACTTCCATCTTCTGAGACAGGGTCTCACCATTTTGTTGGACTTGAAGTTTTTTTAATTTAAAAACTATGTGAATCTATCACTTAATTAAAACAAATTAAGTGACTGCTCTAATTTTTCTCTTGGAATTTTTTCCACTAATATCTCTTTAATGTTAGAAAAATAGAAAAAACTACATCCTTATCTTATGTTCCTTGGTTGAAAGGGGTCAATGAAGCACTGCTAATGTACTGTGTAGGTCAAACATTTTAGAAAAAGAAAACCAGAATTCGAGAATCAAACTGGAACTCAGCAAATCCTTACAGGATCAATTTGGAGACCAGGAAAGAAAAAAAATCAAAGTCTAAATTTAGAAAATCAGACAAAAGAACTTTTCAAAAACTGATCTTAAACTTAAAAAAAATTTAATTTAAAATCTATAAATATCTAGATAAAGTCAGGGTTATGAGCCAGCTTATCCTGGCTTTGGAAGGCCAACTGTATATACCTTTCCTCAAGTTCACACCTAGTAAACAGCACAATGGTAGCTAGAAAGTGCCACAGTGGGAGTATTTATACTGGGGGAATTGGCAAGGGTTACAAATCAGAGGCCCATCCCACCACCAAGAGATTTATTTGCTAAATTTACTAGTTGGCAAATTTGTTAAATTCACTATTGGATAAAGGTAATTCAAGATATATTGAAGTTCAAAATATACAACTGGAGAAGAGATTCCATGGAATTTAGATAATTTTACAAACAATATTTTGGGGAACAATTTTATGGTTGATATATCTTCTAATATGAAGTTTTCTCCAAGATTGTACTCTATGTGGGTCATATACAGTTTTGGAGTACAGGCTCAGAAGCCTTCTATCACTTTTTTGGATTTCCTTCTTCAAGTTGAAGTATAAATTAAAGTAATGAATACTACTGTGAAGACAGGACACATGTTACTCATAGTATGGAGAATGAATGTTTTTCAAATATTAGTATACACTGTCTTATACTTCCATTTTTGTGAACACCTATGTCTGTTCAAATTCTTTTAATTAAAATAATAACATGAAATGTAGCTAAGAGGTAGATGCAACATGGCGGCGGGTGTGGAGAGATCAAGTCTCTGACCTCTTCAGCTGTGCAGGCATAGGGAGTCGTAAACCGTCTAAATGCTGTTTGCTCAGGATCACTAGGCAATGCTGAGCTGACGTGGATCTGGGGCGAACAGTCTGGGCCTCTCAGAACACACACCGAGCCCGAATCGGCTGAATTCAAGTGCCCGTTCACCTGCTTCTCGCAGACAAACTGCTGTGACTCAGCACTAAATGATCCCGCTGAAACAATTGGTCAGCCCTTCTGAACCTGCAGAGATTAATACCAACCGAGCCTTCATAGGCAGTGGACACAGGATTGAGACGGGGGGGGGGGGGGGGGGGGGAGGCTTGGGAGAGCCAGTCAGGACCCACCCATTGCATTGGTCAGCCGGAAAAGGGAACAAACTGTCGCTATTTGCATGGGATACCACCATGGCAGAGAACTAACGTCACCAGAATGCGGCCGAGGAGATAACTTCATTGAAACCAGCAGCGACAGGTGTGTAACCCCCTAGCCTTCCCTCTCCACACAGTGGGGAAACCTTAAAGGCCCCTCCCAGCTCTCCCTTGAGCGCGATAGCCAGACCAAGGGAATCAGGAGTGGCGCGGGACCCGAGGAGCGGAACTCCCGGCAACCACTCCCACCAGTGCCGACAACTGAGGTCTCTTGCACCAGCTACCGGGGGCGTGGCTACCGGAGGGCAAGCAAAATTCGCTGAGGGTTCTCAGCCCCAAGCTCCACAAACTTAGGGTCTGAGGGAATGGCAAACAGGGAGAGTGTGCCCAGTCGTTCATGAAAATAAGGCTCCCGAGAACAGCAGACCTGGTGTGTAGCCAGTATTGTGGTGAGCGTCACCGGTGAGCGGGGCCTGGCTTGAGGAAAAGTGGGGGAAGTGACTAGACACAAGAGAAGGTCCTAGGCACTCAGGATTGGAGACCCGCCCAGTCTGGGAGGAAGAGCTGCTGCACAGTGATTGGTTCCCGTGTATTGAGAGGAGAAGCTTGGCCCGGTGGGCACAGCTCCACCTACTGGAAGAGAAGTTAATCAAACTCTAAGACTGCATTTATTAATTTTTTTTTATTTGTTTTTTTTCCATTTTCATTTTTTTGTTGTTTTTTAAATTTTTAAATTTTTTTAAACTATTATTATTTTAATTTCAATTTTTTTAATTTTTAAAAAATTTTTTTCTTTTTTTCTTTTCTATTTTTTTCTTTTTTCTTTTAATTTCTTTTCAATTTCCTTATTCCCCCTTCCTTGAATTCTACCTG
Organism: Callospermophilus lateralis; assembly: GCF_048772815.1. Taxonomy (NCBI): domain Eukaryota; kingdom Metazoa; phylum Chordata; class Mammalia; order Rodentia; family Sciuridae; genus Callospermophilus; species Callospermophilus lateralis. Next base: position 148,926,283 of record NC_135305.1, on the reverse strand, counting down.
CTTACTCTCATTCTCTTTAGTGACTTCTTCCCTTCCCTTCTAATACCTTTCCTCCCAAGCATCAAATAAATTTATAGGAGTAAACATTAACTCAGCAGTCAAACAGAACAAGAAGTAACATGGGCAGCATGAAAAAGCAAGGAAGAAAAGGAGTACAAACAATGCAGGACAGCCTAAATATTCAGGAGGACCTAGAAGCATCAGAAAAATGGTCAAATAAAGAACTCAAGGAATACCTTAGACAGATGGAATGGAACCTTAAAGAAGATATGAGACAGCAAATTCAAACAGTGAAAGAACACATTGAAAATGAATTACATAAACAGATAAAAGAAGAAATTAAGCATCTTTATCAGGAGAGAGATTATAAAAAAATAAAACAATAATTCTAGAAATGAAGGAAACTATAAACCAGATTAAAAACTCAAATGAGAGTATCACTAACAGAGTGGAGCAAGTAGAAGCCAGAACGTCAGATAATGAAGACAAAATATATCATCTTGAAAAGAGTCTAGCCAACTCAGAAAGGCTGGTAAAAAATCATGACAAAAACATCCAAGAGATATGGGATAACATAAAAAAACCAAACTTAAGAATCATCGGGATAGAGGAAGGTATAGAGGTTCAAACCAAGGGAATGAGCAATCTGCTGGATGAAATAATTATAGAAAACTTTCCAGAAATAAAAAAGGAAACAGATATACAAATTGTTGATGCATACAGGACACCAAGCATACAAAATCACAGTAGACCAATGCCAAGACACATTGTTATGAAGATATCCAATATACAGAACAAAGAGAAAATATTAAAAGCTACAAGACAAAGGAGGCAGATTACATTCAGGGGTAAACCAATAAGGTTAACAACGGATTTTTTTATCACAGACGCTGAAAGCGAGAAGATCCTGGAAAAACGTATTTCAAACACTGAAAGACAATGGATGCCAACCAAGAATTTTGTATCCAGCAAAATTAAGCTTCAGGTATGACAACGAAATAAAAATCTTTCATGATAAACAAAAGTTAAAAGAATTTGCAGCCAGAAAACCAGCATTGCAAAGCATCTTGAGCAAAACAATACATGAGGAAGAAATGAAAAACAATAACCAAAACCAACAGTGGGAAGTGCCTCAGTAAAGACAGAGGGCAGGGGAAAGCTTATCATGGAGAAACAAACTAAATTAAAAAAAAAAGATAAATAATCAAACATGGCTGGAAGTACAAACCATATATCAATAGTAACTCTAAATGTTAATGGCTTAAACTCTCCAATAAAGCGACATAGGCTGGTAACATGGATTAAAAATACAAATCCAACAATATGCTGCCTCCAGGAGACACATCTGATTGAAAAAGACATACACAGGCTGAAGGCGAAAGGTTGGGAAAAAAACATACCACGCACACAGTCCTCGTAAGCAAGCAGGGGTGGCCATCCTCATATCGAATAAAATCGACTTCAAGACTAAGTTAATCAAAAGGGATAAGGAAGGACATTATATACTGTTAACAGGAACCATTCACCAACAAGACATAACAATTATCAATATTTATGCACCAAATAATGGTGCTGCAACGTTCATGAAACAAATTCTCCTCAAGTTCAAGAATCAAATAAACAACAACATAATAATTATGGGTGACTTCAACACACCTCTCGCACCATTGGACAGATCCTCCAAACAAAAGTTGAATAAAGAAACTATAGAACTCAATATCACAATTAATAACCTAGACTTAACTGACATATATAGAATATATCAACCATCATCAAGTGGATATACTTTTTTCTCAGCAGCACATGGATCCTTCTCAAAAATAGACCAAATATTATGCCATAGGGCAACCCTCAGTAAATATAAAGGGGTGGAGATAATACCATGCATTTTATCTGATCATAATGGAATGAAACTGGAAATCAATGATAAAAGAAGGAAGGAAAAATCCTACATCACATGGAAAATGAACAATATGTTACTGAATGATCAATGGGTTACAGAAGACATAAAGGAGGAAATGAAAAAATTCTTAGAGATAAATGAAAATACAGACACAACATATCGGAATCTATGGGACATAATGAAAGCAGTTTAAGAGGGAAAATCATCGCCTGGAGGTCATTCCTCAACAAAAGAAAAAACCAACAAATAAATGAGCTCACACTTTATCTCAAAGCCCTAGAAAAGGAAGAGCAAAACAACAGCAAATATAGCAGAAGGCAAGAAATAATTAAAATTAGAGCAGAAATCAACAAAATGGAAACAAAAAAGAAACTATTGAAAAAATTGACAAAACTAAAAGTTGGTTCTTCGAAAAAATAAATAAGATCGACAGACCCTTAGCCATGCTAATGAAGACAAGAAGAGAGAGAACTCAAATTACTAACATACGGGATGAAAAAGGCAACATCACAACAGATACTACAGAAATACAGAAGATAATTAGGAATTATTTTGAAAACCTATATTCCAATAAAATAGAAGATAGGGAAGACATCGATAAATTTTTTAAGTCATATGATTTGCCCAGACTGAGTCAGGAGGATACACACAATTTGAACAGACCAATATCAATGGATGAAATAGAAGACGCAATCAAAAGACTACCAACCAAGAAAAGCCCAGGACCGGATGGGTATACAGCAGAGTTTTACAAAACCTTTAAAGAAGAATTAATACCAATACTTTTCAAGTTATTTCAGGAAATTGAAAAAGAGGGAGCTCTTCCAAATTCATTCTATGAGGCCAACATCACCCTGATTCTAAAACCAGACAAAGACACCTCAAAGAAAGAAAACTACAGACCAATATCTCTAATGAACCTAGATGCAAAAATCCTCAATAAAATTCTGGTGAATCGGATACAAAAATACATCAAAAAAATTGTACACCATGATCAAGTAGGATTCATCTGTGGGATGCAAGGATGGTTCAATATACGGAAATCAATAAATGTTATTCACCACATCAATAGACTTAAAGATAAGAACCATATGATCATCTCGATAGACGCAGAAAAAGCATTCGACAAAGTACAGCATCCCTTTATGTTCAAAACATTAGAAAAACTAGGGATAACAGGAACTTACCTCAACATTGTAAAAGCTATCTATGATAAGCCGCAGGCTAGCATCATTCTGAATGGAGAAAAACTGAAGGCATTCCCTCTAAAATCTGGAACAAGACAGGGATGCCCTCTATCACCACTTCTATTCAATATAGTTCTCGAAACACTGGCCAGAGCAATTAGACAGACGAAAGAAATTAAAGGCATAAATATAGGAAAAGAAGAACTTAAATTATCACTATTTGCGGGCGACATGATTCTATACCTAGAAGACCCAAAAGGGTCTACAAAGAAACTACTAGAACTAATAAATGAATTAAGCAAAGTGGCAGGATATAAAATCAACACACATAAATCAAAGGCATTTCTGTATATCAGCAACAAAACTTCTGAATCAGAAATGAGGGAAAACACCCCATTCACAATATCCTCAAAAAAAATAAAATACTTGGGAATCAACCTAACAAAAGAGGTGAAAGATTTATACAATGAAAACTACAGAACCCTAAAGAGAGAAATAGAAGATCTTAGAAGATGGAAAAATATACCCTGTTCATGGATAGGCAGAACTAACATCATCAAAATGGCGATATTACCAAAAGTTCTCTATAGGTTTAATGCAATGACAATCAAAATCCCAACGGCATTTCTTGTAGAAATAGAGAAAGCAATCATGAAATTCATATGGAAAAATAAAAGACCCAGAATAGCAAAAGCAACTCTAAGCAGGAAGTATGAATCAGGCGGTATAGAGATACCAGATTTCAAACTATATTACAGAGCAATAGTAACAAAAACAGCATGGTACTGGTACCAAAACAGGTGGGTGGACCAATGGTACAGAATAGAGGACACAGAGACTAATCCACAAAGTTACAACTATCTTATATTTGATAAAGGGGCTAAAAGCATGCAATGGAGGAAGGATAGCATCTTCAACAAATGGTGCTGGGAAAACTGGAAATCCATATGCAACAAAATGAAACTGAATCCCCTCCTCTCGCCATGCACAAAAGTTAACTCAAAATGGATCAAGGAGCTTGATATCAAATCAGAGACTCTGCATCTGATAGAAGAAAAAGTTGGCTCCGACCTACATATTGTGGGGTTGGGCTCCAAATTTCTTAATAGGACACCCATAGCTCAAGAATTAATAACAAGAATCAACAAATGGGACTTACTTAAACTAAAAAGTTTTTTCTCAGCAAGAGAAACAATAAGAGAGGTAAATAGGGAGCCTACATCATGGGAACAAATTTTTACTCCTCACACTTCAGATAGAGCCCTAATATCCAGAGTATACAAAGAACTCAAAAAATTAAACAATAAGAAAACAAATAACCCCATCAACAAATGGGCCAAGGACCTGAAAAGACACTTCTCAGAGGAGGACATACAATCAATCAACAAGTACATGAAAAAATGCTCACCATCTCTAGCAGTCAGAGAAATGCAAATCAAAACCACCCTAAGATACCATCACACTCCAGTAAGATTGGCAGCCATTATGAAGTCAAAAAACAACAAGTGCTGGTGAGGATGTGGGGAAAAGGGTACGCTTGTACATTGCTGGTGGGACTGCAAATTGGTGCGGCCAATTTGGAAAACTGTATGGAGATTCCTGGGAAACCTGGGAATGGAACCACCATTTGACCCAGCTATTGCCCTTCTCGGACAACTCCCTGAAGACCTTAAAAGAGCGTACTACAGGGATACTGCCACATCGATGTTCATAGCAGCACAATTCACAATAGCTAGACTGTGGAACCAACCCAGATGCCCTTCAATAGATGAATGGATAAAAAAAAATGTGGCATTTATACACCATGGAGTATTACGCAGCACTAAAAAATGAAAAAAATCATGGAATTTGCAGGGAAATGGATGGCACTAGAGCAGATTATGCTAAGTGAAGCTAGCCAATCCTTATAAAACAAATGCCAAATGTCTTCTTTGATATAATGAGAGCAACTAAGAACAGAGCAGGGAGGAAGAGCAGGAGGAAAAGATTAACATTAAATAGAGACATGAGGTGGGAGGGAAAGGGAGAGAAAAGGGAAATTGCATGGAAATGGAAGGAGACCCTCATTGTTATACAAAATTACATATAAGAGGTTGTGAGGGGAATGGGAAAAAAAAACAAGGAGAGAAATGAATTACAGTAGATGGGGTAGAGAGAGAAGATGGGAGGGGAGGGGAGGGGGGATAGTAGGGGATAGGAAAGTAGCAGAATACAACAGTTACTAATATGGCATTATGTAAAAATGTGGATGTGTAACCGATGTGATTCTGCAGTCTGTATTTGGGGTAAAAATGGGAGTTCATAACCCACTTGAATCTAATGTATGAAATATGATATGTCAAGAACCATGTAATGTTTTGAACAACCAATAAAAAATAAAAAAAAGAAATGCAGCTAAGAGAAAGCAATCTTCTGTGTTGTACAAGAGCACAGAAATATCTATAATAAATTTGCATTGCCTGGCCCACATGTAGCAGTTAAATAATAAATTAAATAATAACTGGATGAGGGGCTGGTAAAAGTCATTCAGTGGTAGAGCACTTGCCTAGTAGTTACGAGATCCTGAGTTCAATGCCCAGAACCACAAAAACAAAACCAAAATGAAACAAATAAAAGGTGGATGAGTTAATTGACAGTCATAAGGAGTGAGTCTCAAAAATACAACCAAAACAACCCTCTTCACTCACCCAATTCAATACAGGTGATACCGAGTGACCAAACATCGACTTTCCCGTCATACTGTCCTTCATCCATAGCTAAGATCACTTCTGGAGCCATCCTGGCAATGAAATGTGCAAAACTTAAGTTGTAAGTTTTAAAAAACATTTCTTTTTTATAAAGTGAGTCAATGAAATAGCAGTTGTTAAGGATATTCAACATTTTTTATCTGCTAGATTTCCTTCGATAAATTGTTTTGAAAGAACACTATTCAAAATATCAGCATATTTAATGATCTACATAAAATGACATTGTATTCAATATATCCTGATTCTGTCCGTACTTCACTATCAGATCTTGGGTAAGTTATCTAACCTATCTGTACATCAGTTAATTTATCTACAAAATGGAAATAATTGTAGTAGTTATCTCATAGAGATTCATAAAGGATTAATATATATGACATTTAAAAAAATATTTATTTATTCTTGGTACAAGGGATTGAATCCAGGAGTACTATGTCACTGAGCTACATCTTCAGCCCTTTTTATTTTTTGTTTTAAGATAGGGTCTCATTAAATTGCCCAGGCTGCCCTTGAACTTATGATCCTCCTGCCTCAGGTTCCCAAGTTGCTGGGATCACAGGCCTGTGCCTCTATGCCCAGGAAACAAATAAATTACTTTAAACAACACAAAAAATATCTTGTGGGACAATATAAAGCAAAGTCATCAGCTATTCCAAAGATACTACAACTTATAAAACAAATAGGTTATGGTAATGGATGTTACCTCACAGGCTTGTCCTTAATACATTTTCATTAGCAGGGCAGGGGTTATATCAGGTTGGGTTTGCTTTGAGCAGTACTGTGTTCTATTACTATGTATAAACATTTGCTTAGTAAATGTTATCTAATTATAAGGGGAAAAATCCAAATGGCAACTGATTTTTTTAGTAAGTAAGTAATTTTGCAGGGATATAAGTCATTCTGCAAAATATAATGAAATTCCAATGTGTCTATGAAAGAAAAGAAAGGAATCTAGAAGGGAATAGGATGAAAAACTTGGAGTGGGAATGCCATACTAGGTGAAGCATCAGAGAACTCAACAAAGACCAGAACTGAGATTTCTTTCATCAGAAAGTATCACTTACGCTTGCTGTTAGCCAGATAAGCCTAAAGAAGTCCTCTTGTCCTTACCTGAAAACTAGTTCAAGAGAAAAGTTCAAATAAACCTCAAATGAAATAGAAAACCTGAGCTTGGTGGATGTGTTGATAGTCTGGCTCAGTTTACACACAGTGACATCAACCACATTGGAACAATTTAAAGTGATTTTTGTACTGAGAGAGTGAGTTTGTTTGTTTGTTTGTTTCTTTCTTTCTTTCTGCTACTGAGTAATTCTAATCTTTTCAAACAAAATTTCCCTTTGGGGAACACTGCTAAGACACTGTCAAAAAACAAAACAAAATGATACCATTACTAGGCCTGCTGGCACCTGTCATCCCAGCTATATGGGAGGCCGAGGCAGGAGAATTACAAGTTAACTGGCAACTGAGGGAGACCCTATCTCAAAAATAAAAACAAACAACCTCCAAACCAATGCCCGGGAAAACAATGTCATATTAGCTAACTTACATACCAGTAAGGTGTGCCCACGAAGGAGTTGGCAGGAGAAGCTATTGAGGCTGATCCAAAATCAGCTAATTTCACCTGACCTGGCTCTGTTAGGAGAATATTTCCTGCTTTAATATCCCTATAGGAAAAAAATAATAGAGTTAGAAAATTACTTTTCAATTTCGATTATGGAATAGGTCAGAACATGCAATTAATAAGGCAAAAACTTTGTTAAAAAAAAAAAAAAAAACTTAGCCAGAAAGGGATTTAGGAAGAACCACATGTTCTAAGGGGCCCAGATTCCTGGGTGTACTTATGGGCAGGTTGTAGTCATTACTTAAAAGTGAGGATTTCTTCAGAGGGAGGGGGCACAGTGAGGAAAAAGGCAGAGGTGGCAGACAAGGAAATCTCACCAGGTGCTGTACTTATAAAGGCATATTCTTAAATGCTAAATCCCGTAACCAGCAGTATTCCCTGTGCTGGGAAGATTGGTGAAATGTGGAATTGCCTTTTTTTCCTCTCTCCCAAGTTCCATGACATTTTTGGAACCTAAATAAAACTGTGATGACTCTGTGTTGACTACCTAACCAATAGTCCTCAACTACACACATACCTTTTCTTTCTTGCCTGTGACCCTTTCTCTTTGCTTTTAAGTGTAACTGCCACTCTAAGGCATTTGAGGGTACATGTTATATAGAAGGTGTTATTTTAAAGTAACACCATACAGTAAAAAGAAGACCCTGAAAGATCAAAACAAACAAGGATTAGGGGTTAGGAAATTGCATTTCTCTTGTATTACTACAATGAGTCTCAAGTGGTCACTACTAAGGATATCAGATGTTTTATGCAGCAAAATGTTTTAAAAATATGATTTAAAAATTAATTCATCAATATGATAATTTAGAATGAGAAGATGTGGATGTACTCATTCTTTTTTTTTTTTTTTTTTTAAAGACATGAGGTGTAATGGGTACTAGCAACTAAGATTTGTATGTTGATGGGCCATGGAAAGATAAAACAGAAAATGAGGAACTTATGTCAAGTTGAAAATGAACAGGATTGAATGCTTCCAAAACAACTTTTATAAAAACTTTCCTTGTAAATTCAGTTACCTTCCTCATGATGACTTTAGGCATTGGCAAAGAGAATTAAAAAAAAAAAAAGCATCATTTATTTCTCTTTAGTAACAAAAATCTGAGATATGGTCTTCATTTAAAAATTTAAAGCATATTTTTCAATTGTTTTGTCTTTTCAACTTCTTTTACAAACTAAAGAAGATAATGTATTATACAGAATAAAACAGTAAAATAATGTGCAGATTTAACATAATAATGAAACCCAAAAAGATGAACTTTAAAAAGATTTCAATAAAAGCAGCAAAATTGTTATAAGTAAGTCAACATTCAGTAATAACATCTTAGTACCAAAGAAATACATTTGAAAGAAAAGTTGTCAACTCCGTAGATATCATGGTAAATGTACTTAATCAATATTTATCAGCCATGATTAGGTTAATTCTTCATCTTTATTTATTTATTTATTTATTCCTTCCATAGGGCTGGGATGGAACCCAGTCGTCACACATGTTAGGGAAGTAATCTGCCACTGAGCTACACCCTGAGCCTATGATACTTCATCTTTATAAATAAACCAGCTAGTAACTGGTGATGGCTCCCGTAGGGGGACTGAAACAGAAGCAAAAGGGGGAACTATGACCTAATAGTTTCACTTCTTCCTAGTAAATGCCAAGTGTTTCCTTTTGTCTATGAGCCAAGTCAGATCCTTTATATCTACTGACTGTTCCACTACTTCCACTATTCAGTACAGTAACTGCCATAAGCTCTTTACTGAGGGAAGCAAAGTTTGGGAACAACATCACTCTTTAGGAGCGGTTAGTAGAGAGAAGAGTAGGGTTATGGTGCAGAAAATATAAGATAGGGGCTGGGTATAGGTGAGTATAGAACACTTGCTTAGCATGCATGAGGTTTCTGTTCAATCCCTAGTACAGGGGGAGAAAGAAAAGAAGAAGAAGAAAGAAAGGGAATATAAAATAGAAGCCCTGGATGATTGCATTAGGAGTTAAGAAATTTGAATTTCAGTCCTTATTTTATTATCTAAATGTTATTGAAATCTTTCTGAGCCCCCATCTCTGCCTCCATTGACATAAAGATTATACTTTTTGGAGTTCATATCTATATGGACTATAGAAATGAAAAATATTTTAATATCTATTTATGTACGAGTAACTTGTCATTTACAATAGGAAAGGCAGAAAGAAGGAACTCAGCTAAGAAATAAATACATGCCAGGAAGGTTAATTTTCTTTTCTTCTTGACACAGTATCCAAAGGTCACTGGGTCCTTCATCAAATTTCCCTGTAACCCTCAGCCTGGAGGACAGCTAGGGAGCTGTCCTCTCTACAGAGCAGAGGTGACAGAAGTGTGGCTATACCGGAGACATCAGGTGGTAGGAGCTAAATTCTGGCAATCTTCCTCCTTTATCCAGAAAAGCAGCAAATTCTTTGCTTCCTGTAAATCCTTAGCCACCCTAAAAATTGGAGCATGCACTAATTTTCAAGGTTCCTGGAACAGAGAACCCTATAACTGAAATGAAAACAGAAATGTTCTCTAATCTTACCTATGAATCAATGCATGAGAATGTAGGTAGGCTAGTCCCTGTAAGGCACCGTGAGTAATGGCAGCGATCTCTACTTCCTGAAGTGGTTTCTTATGAACTGAGGAAGGAGGGGAAAAAAAGGTCAGGAGTAATGACCAGTCTTACCGCTCTTTTCATCATCTTACACAGCTGTATCAGACTGAATTACCTACTTTCCCAAATGACAATTTGGGAACGCATTTACCTAAATATAGACGATGTATATATTTTCTAAAGGAAAGCCATGAATGATCAGGTAACAGGAAAACCAAGTGTATAAAAACAAAACAAAACAAAAAAACAACACTTCAAAACCAAATAAAACAAACAAAGCCTGATATTCATTAAGTGATGGTTTGTTAATTTACTTGTCAGTGGCAAGTCAATGCCACACTGATTCCAACTGCCCAGGCTCAAATTTATCAGTCCTTTCTGACACTTTAAATGCCTGGAATGTTCCAGGTCATATTATTCTCCTCTGCCACAAAGCCATCTATAATTACTCCCTCCAACTACAGATTTTCATTATTTGTGAAAGCAGTTAATAAGCAATTTCTATTCAGAGATAAAGGATAATATAAGACATTTTTTAATGTATATTTTTAACACAGCCTCTGGTTATAATAGCATTTCCAGAGGAGAATTGGGTCAAACACAATATTGGAAAGGGTTAAACATAAATAGAATTTGATACATAGAGAGAAATTTGATGTTTCCAGATACATATACCGCATCACGTTAAGTGGTACTTCCCTGGATGGGCCCTGAAAGAAACAGCAGGGAAGCTGCTATCCTCCCTCAGACACCTTCAGTGATGCTGCAGAGATGAAGTTTGCATAGCTCATCCACACAACCCTTAGGTCCAAGTCACTCTCTAATCAGATTGCACAAACTGCACTCAAATGTAGGGGTAGATAACATTCTGCCCGAGGTGAAACAGGAGGGTCTAGTGCTTTTATTCTCACCTTCTAACAAATCAGATGCTGAGCCTAAGCAATATTCCATCACCAACTGTAATAGATTTAAAAAAAAAAACCAGTCAGAACAATAAGAGTTAATAAGTAATTTCTGAAGCCAACCAACCAACCAACCAACCGACCAAGGAACTCAGAATATTAGGAGAATAAATATTCTGACTCACCTGAACCTGTATTATCTTGGTTGTCTGACATGAATTGATTTTCACTGTTTTCAACATCTCAGTTTTTGTTACTACTTAACTTGCATTGGCCTAAGACTATAAGAGGGCTGGATATGGAAATATTCCTTGTCAATGGTGAAGCTGAGATTGCCAATTTATTTACTTACCAATTTCCACACCACCTTATTTTAAAAAGAATTTAAAGTGGTTACGTGGCATTATAAATTAAAATTTATAACTTAGAGAGTATTAAAAAATACATGAGCCAGTAAAATTTATAATGAGAAATAGTAGCTAAAATAAACCATATGCAAGGACTTGGATTCAATGCTTAGCACCAAAACAAACCAAACAACCTCCCCAAACCAGTAAGTAGGGACTCCTTATTTTCATGTTTTAAGAAGTTCTAAGTGAGAAACACATCTTGGGTGGAGCTCACGAGTGGAGTGCTTGCCTGGCATGTGTGAGGCCCTGGGTTTGATCCCCAGCACCTGGGGGTGGGGGCGAGATGTAGCCTGCTGTGTCATTATCTGGAATCCCAGAGAGATATGGGATATTTTAATTTGTATTTGGAGACATTTCTATTAAAATACTCCTGATATTTCTTGACAATCTTGGGAGAGTTTCTTAACTCAAAAATGAGGAAACATTGTTTTTTTTTATTCTTTTAGATATTTTAGGTGCCCCAGATTGCTGATCTGTAGCCAAGGTCAAAACTATGAATGCTCAGGGACCATCTCCACACATATACGTGCAAGCATACACACTCCTACTAATTAACATTTTGTTATTTTAAAAACCAGCACAAGCTCATTATGAAATATAAATTTCCTATCATCAACTAGATAACCAATATCAACTTACTGGTTCTTTTCATTTTTAAACAAATTAATGTGAAAACATATTTATATATGATCTAACTTGCCTTACTGTGATAATTTAGAATTTTACAAGAAGTTTAGAAACTTGATTGTGGTTTTCTGCTTGACATACTAGATTCAGAAACATTTGTTTTATTTCTTATTGAGAAATTAAAGATTCCACATAATATTATGATGAACATTATCCTTCTGTGTCTATTTTTTTTCCTTTAGCCATCTTTGATGGAAATTTTTAAAAAGTTGTACCACATAATTTTCTAGTTTTTTAAAAACTGAATAACTGGATGGGCATACACAACTTCCTTAATTGAATATGCAAAAAAGGAATACTAGTACTCCTTGACGTACAAGAGGGTCATGTCCTGATAAGCCCAATATAAGTTGAAAATATCATAAATCAAAAATGCATTTAATACACCCATTTACTGAACACTATAGCTTAGCAATACAGTACTGTAGTCTCCCTTTATCCACAAATTTGATTCCTGCTGTTCCAGTTACCCACAGTCAACTGTGTTCCAAAAATACTAAATGGAAAATTCTAAAATTAAACAATTCATCAGTTTAAAATTGTCCATCATTCTAAATACATGATGAAATATCTCATTGTATGGCTCTCTCTGGAAGTAAATCATCCCTTTGGTCAGAGTATCATACTGTTTATACTACCCAACCATTAGTCACTTAGCCATTTTGCTTAACAGATCAACTATCACAATATCACAGTGCTTGTATTCAAGTAATTCTCTTTTTCCTCCAATTAATTCTATTTTACTTAATAATGAATCCCAAAGTGTAAATAGTGATGCTTGGAATTTTATAGCAATATACTTTTTTTTTTTTTTTTGGTACTGGGGACTGAACTCAGGGTACTCGACCACTGAGCCACATCCCAGCCCTATTTTGTATTTTATTTAGAGACAGGGGCTCACTGAGTTGCTTAGCACCTTGATTTTGCTGAGGCTGGCTTTGAACTGGTGATCCTCCTGTCTCAGCCTCCAGAGCTGCTGAGATTACAGGCGTGAGCTACTATGCCCGGCTGCATATACTTTTGTAATTGCTTTATTTATTAGTTATTGTTTTTAATCTCTTATTGTGCCTAATTTATAAATTCAAACTAATTTATAAATTAAACATTTACTCTGCCTGATCGAAATCTCTTTCCAGATTCCTTCAATTCAGAAAGACAGGAAACACTGCAATACCATCTGTGGTTTCAGGCTCTACTGGGGGTTTTGAAACATATTCCCCATAGATCAGAGGAGACTACTATACTACACAGTACTGGTTGTTTGCCCTGTGATCATGAGGCTGACAGGGAGATGCAGTTTGCTGTCATTGCCCTGCATCATGAAAAAGGATTATACTGTATATTACTTACTCTGGGAAAAGATAAAAATTCAAAATTCAGAGTGCAGTTTCTACTGATTGTGTATTGGTTTTGCACTATTGTAAAGTCAAAAGTCTGAAGTCAAACTATTGTATGTCAAGTACAATCTATACAACTTTAAAACTGAATGGAATGAATAAATAGGTTTAGTGTTTATATTTTTTAAATTCTATTTTAAAAACCTGAGCCTTTTTCACAAATATTTGCTTCCCTGTTATTCACAGGGCGTGGGACATGGATGTGCGCTCCTTATAGGACGCAGCTGTAGCTGCTCAGCCTTATGTTATTAGGGCTACTTTCTAGCTTCCCTGACTTCTTCTTTATGGGCAAATTATTTTTATGTCTGTTTGTATGTATGTTTCTAGCAGTTCAGTTCCTAAGAGAACTTTTTGTAAAATTTGATTACTGGGGATTGAACTGAGGGGTGCCTTCCCACATCCCAGGCCTTTTTATTTTTTATTTTGAGATAGGGTCTTGTAAGCTACCCAGGCTGGCCTTGATTTTGCCTCCTGTCTCACCCTCCCAAGTCTCCAGGATTACAGACGTGAGTCACTATACCTGGCCCTAAAAGCACCTTTTAATTAGCTCATTCAATCAGTTGTAGACAGAAATCAGGTAACCAAACTTATTAGCACTCTATATAATCTAAGAGTAAACAGGTTTTGAATGAGAGCTTAGAGGATTTTCTGAAGATTTCAAACTTGGATTTTGTAACATTTATTCCACCTGATTTAAATCTGTTTCTAGACTCCTTCAAGTCTACTGAGGTTGTCAGAGAAAAACTGATTTACAGATAAGAAGATGCTCCTTTGGTTAATTTCTTCTGCTCGGCATGGGAATGATAGCCCTAGATATCTTACAGATTGCTTGAACAGAAATGTTTTAGTATACTGCTTGGGCACCGAGATTCCATTCCTTAATTAGCGACCATGTACAGGAAAGAACTCAGTACATGGTAAGCACTTAATAAATGACAGTTAAATTGGACTTTGAGGGAGAATGTGCCATCTGACAAAGTAGCACATTTAGCATTTTCATGTTCTAAATGGTGCCTAATGTGCCTTAAAAACAGAAATACAATCATATCAAGACACACGAGGATGGAGTGGAACAAGACAGTTTCACTTTAATCAGATGGTAGGTTCTGTTTAGGAAACATTTCAGTCACGGCAGTGGCAAGCACAGTTCCAGTTCTGCGGTGAGGTGGGGTAGGGGATGAGAAATGGCAGTGATGAAGGTTCAGGATGAGAGTGCAAGCCCTTGCATTTTGTCTTTACAAATCCCTCTTTATAAGATGAGGTCCACTTTCCCCATCTCTCTGTGGAGTGTACAGAATGAAACTTCCAAAAGGCTGGTGATCATATTTAATCTCACGAGAGTTATACCATGACACATTCTAAAGTGTTAACAAAAGTCTAAGGGACAGAGATAGGAATGAGAATTGTACAGTTCAAATAAATAATAGAGAAAATTTAATAGAAAAAAAGAAGATAACAGAGATTGGCTTACCCAAGCAGTGTGCTCTTTCAAATAACAACCTTTGTACTCAATGGTATTAGGATGCTTCAATTGTCGTAAAAATTTAACTTCTTTAAGAATATCTTGCCATTTCTATTGAAGTCAGAAAAGAAATATTTTGATTTGGAAGCTGAAAATAGTATTTTATTACCAAGTATACATATATAATAG
Organism: Callospermophilus lateralis; assembly: GCF_048772815.1. Lineage (NCBI taxonomy): Eukaryota > Metazoa > Chordata > Mammalia > Rodentia > Sciuridae > Callospermophilus > Callospermophilus lateralis. The sequence goes on along the minus strand of NC_135305.1, from coordinate 148,911,168 downwards.
TATTTTTATTATTTGAAATGAATATAAGGTAAATGTTAAACAAACAAAGAAGCTATTTAAGCTTGTGTTATTCCTCCAGTTTGAGTATGTGTACATACAAATCTATTGTTGAGGACATTATAATGAAGCCATTACACACACTTGTGTTCTATTTCTGAAAATAGTTGATTGATCTAGAATATTAGAAACTTTTATTATTTACTCCATAAGCAGGAGGGAAAAAAAGAATGGAGGTAAATGTTTAAAGAATTTTATTTACTTTTCTTTTCTGTAAGCCTTATTTTTTCAAATATTTGACATATAATCATTGCATGCATTTATGGGATACAGTGTTATGTTTCGATACATACATACAAAATGTAATGTCCAATCACGGTATCTAGCATACCCATCATCTCAAACGTTTATCATCTCTTAATGATGAGAACATCCAGAATCTTTTTTTCTAGTTATTTTGAAATACACACTACAACCTTGTGAACTACAGTAACCCTACTGTGCACAGAACACCAGAACTTATCATTTTGTTAACTTCATACTTATTTCCCATAAGTATGTGTAGGCATTCAACTGTCTCATCTTACCTCATGTGTCTGTTTCCCACTATAGGACATTTTCTTAACCGCCACCACCTCGTTGGTATGAGCATTTGTGGCCTGTGTTAAGAGGGAAGAGGAAAATAAAAAGAAATAACTACGTTTCAGTTAGTTTAACTCTTTGACTTGAGACTTTCAAAATATTATGCTCACACTTGAGTATCACCATTCCAAGATGCTCCAACATTTGATAGGCCAGACAGATGTTTCCACCCCAACTTTAAGGAACAGCTTCTCTTCATACACACACACACACACTGAAACAAGTAAACAATAAGACTATTTTCCAAAATGTCTATATTGGCTTCACTTTGTAGAATATCCATCAATGGAGAACCAGTTCAATAAACACAGTGTGGTTACATAATGAAACAATCATTGAAGAATAAGGATGTGTTAATATGGAAAGATGTAAAAATTGTCATGACAAAAAAAAATAAATGTACACTATAATCCTATTTTTGCAAAATACTAAGAGTGTCAGTAGTGTTACATGTAGAAAATAATTATGGAAGAATGCATATCAAGGGCTGGGGCTGGGGCTCAATGGTAGAGTGCTTGCCTAGAACACGTGAGGCACTGGGATCGATTCTCAGCCCCGTATACAAATAAATAAAATAAAGGTCCACTGACAACTAAAAAAAAAAAAAAAAAAAAAAAAAAACATTAAAAAAATGTGTCTAGTGTAATTGAAGAAATCAATTTTAAATTTTATTTAATTTTAATTAACTTAAATTTAAATAGCTACATTGCCTAGTGACTACTATATTTAACAGAGTACCAGAAGGCAAGATTAATCCCAAGACTGACTTTCACCTGAAGGATTACTTATGATTTGTGATTTACATACACATATTTATGTATGCCTATGTGTGCAGTTTTTCTATCTGTGAAAGTTGTCTTGTCTCATAATTCTCTCCACTTGTCTTCATCATACTAGAGACACAAGTTCATTTAAAGCACACATAGAAGCCTCACCTGATAGTCTTTTCCTCTCAATTTATGTAAGAGATTTAAAATTAAATTTCTTAAAATTTTCAGAAAAATAAGCCATTAAAAGATTCTGTAATTTGGGCTTTCTTCTAAAAACAGGGCTCTGTTTCAGGGCCATATCCCTGATGTAAATAAGCTACTTTGCATGACTTATTACTGTGGACCAATAAAGTTATAGCAGGGCTCAGAGGTAAAAGACTGGAATTCACAACTGTAGAAAAAATTCATGATCATTTTCTTTTCTTACTATGTGTTTATATTTTAACTGTTCCCCAGCCGTGACTTTTTGCTATTTTCTTTTTGCCCTCTTTATTGAGCATCTGCTAAAACCGAAAGGCAACTATGCCTAGATGAAAAGACCTAAGTATTTGCTCTAGGTAGATTATGGATGATATGCTGAGTCTCACAAAGAAGCACAAGAAACCCACAAAATTTACAGTGTGTTCAACTGAATAAAAAAATGAGCAGACTCAACCCTTTTTTGTTTTTCTTCAAAGTTTCTTACTATCTTGTTGCTAATGCTAAATTGCGAATTAACTATGTAAATTCAAACACACACAGATATTTTAGCAAGTGACCACTTTCTGTTTTCTAAGTATACCATATACTGTCAGCTGATTGGTTCTGCAAGAGCTGGCATCATTCTGTGTAAAGTTGCAAACTACAAAGAATCTACCACAATTGTAGTATTAGGTACAAAACCATTGGTTGCTAGACTTGCTAGAATGGCTATGATCCAAGAAAAGCACCAGTTAGCCATGCCAAGTTCTCCATCATTCATTCATTCATTCAACAAGTACTTACTAGGTATTCACAATGTGTCAGGTATTGGGCTAAATTCTAGGGATAGAATTGGGAGTAAATGCCAGGCGCACGCCTGTAATCCCAGCTGCTCGGGAGGCTGAGGCAGGAGGATCACAAGCTCAAGACCAGCCTTAGCAAAAGCGAGGTGCTAAGCAACTCAGTGAGACCCTCTCTCGAAACAAAATACAAAATAGGGCTGGGGATGTGGCTTAGTAGTCGAGTGTCATTGAGTTCAATCCCTGATTACAGGCCCTGCCCCCCCCCCCCAAAAAAATTGGGAGTACATACACCCAGGGGTACCTATCTTTCCTCTGGTAGGACAGGCAATAAAAAATAAATAAAATAAAATTATAACAAACAAATATAAAACTGCAGTTGTGACATGCTGTATGTGCTCTTCTGAGATCCCAAACCAGAGGACATGATTTAGGGAGGTCAGGAAAGCCTTCCCTGAAGGCATAGTGTTTAAGCTCAGTGTGGAAAAAGAGGAAGGGCATATAAGAGACAAGAAGCTGCAAATGGTTGGGAAAACATTCCAGAGAGAAAAGCTTATGCAGAATCCCAGGATGGATGATCCAATTAACGCAATCAGCCAACTAGATCGATGAGAAGAGCAGAAAGCAGGACCATAGAGAAGGACCTTATAGGCTGGCCATGGTGGAATTTTGGTCTTAAAAGGGAGAGCCCTGCAGGCCTGCAGGGGAAAGTGATCAGATTTACTTTTTTTTTTTTTTTTTTTTTAAGTTTACTAAGTTGAGGTGGAGAGAGACCAACGTGGGCTCCTGCGGTAGTCCATGTAAGGTACTAGCCAATCTTGGGTACAGTGGTATGAATAACACATAAATACTACTGCAGCAAGTGGGAAAAATTCATTTTTAAGGGACTCTTTCTGTGTTCATTATAGATAAAATGTTAAAGTGGCTTTTTGTAATTCCCTTCCAATCTGTTTTTTAATGCCTTATGGGTTTATATGGGCCTGGACTGTTCATTTGTATACAGGCATACAGACTTAATGATTACATTTCCATGTCAAAGCTCCCAAGCATCTTCCTAAATTCTCCTATCTTTAGCAACACATAACACATAGTTAGTACCTACTGTTAACAGACTTAGTCACTGGGTCCTCTGCAACGTCTGGCTGCTTTTTAAAATAAAAGAGTCAAATACTGGGCTGGGGAGGTGGGTCAGTGGTAAAATGCTTGCCTAGCATGTGTGAGGCACAGGGTTCAGTCCTCAGCACCACATACAAATAAATAGAAAAGAGTCAAACCAGATTGGGACTACTTTCTGACTCTGGTTAAGAGAGATTCAGGGAGGATGAATTTATTATCAAGTAAACAAAAGGAAAGTAGGAAAAGATGACCAAAGAATATAATCTCTAGATGAGATAAACAGGTCACAAACAAATACATACAGAATGCTTCCATTTTGAAAGTGTTCAAAACTAGGCAAAACCAAATTGCACTGTTTAGAGGTACAAAGGTAAGTGGGTTAAACATGTGTTTTAGATGGACTCAAGAGGCTTCTGGGGTGCAGTGGTATTCTATTTCTTAACCTTGGGGTATTTACACAGAGATTTACCTCCCCTCCCCCCCCCCACACACACTCAGAACTTGAGACTGATCCCAGAGGAGATCTGCCATTGAGCTGTACTCCCATTCCTTTTTATTTTTTATTTTGAAGCAGGGTCTGGCTAAATTGCTGGGCTGCTGAGGCTGGCCTTGAACTTTCAAGCCTCTTGCCTCAGTCTCTCAAATTGCTCGAACTGCAGCGTACACCACCATGCCAGGCTGAGATTTACCATTTTTTTGAAATATATTTTCTTTTTAGTTGTTGTTGGACACAAATACCTTTTATTTTATTTGTTTATTTTTATGTGATGCTGAGGATTGAACCCAGAACCTCCCATGTGCTTGGCGAGTGCTCTACCGCTGAGCTACAACCCCAGCCCCTACCTTTTAACTATTTCTTAAATTATATATCGAAATACATGTGCATGTATTATACACACTGATTTATGTATGATATGTTTATAATTAAAAATGCCTTTAAAAAAGTATCTACGTGAATAAAGAAGACAGGACTTTAACTGGGTCTTCAATGTTATTTTAAGATCAAAGACTAATGAGGGAGTCTTAAGTAGAAAAGTATCACCCTGTTCAGTCATGGAAAGTCAGTTCCTGATGACATACTTGAACAGGGGCTGAATCTAGAAGGACAAAGGAGGAGAAGGAACGTGATGCTGAGTGCAGACCCAGGGGAGGAGGAAGAGCTCAGGGAAAACTCAGCCTGAAGAGTCAGCTAGAGCAAAGGATGGAGTGGAACACGCAGTTCATAAATTCTCATCTGGAAGGAATGATAAGCCCCTGAGATAATCCACCCAACCAGAAGAACGTAAAGAAGGACCACTAAAAAGAAACGGTCAAATACTGCTTGAATTGAAGAAGTTATTTGACAAAAACGTTGGAAAAGAAATGGGTAGTAATCAGTACTTGATTTGTTATTTGCTTTAATAGATTAATAATTTGAAGGAAACATTCATGACTTTGATGAAGCAAACTTCTAAGGTTATCTAATTAAAGAGATATATTTTATATAATGAATTAATGAATTTCAGGCAAATGAGCTGCCCTAACATATCAGTTATTTCTCATTTTTATTATCAGGAGACAGTCACATCCTTGTAATGTAACTGGGGACACCTTTGTATCTTTTCAACTAAAATACCAACTTAACATGTTGACATGACTGTCTCCAACAAGCCTTTATCCATTTCTCTGAATAGCTGTCTGTTCATTCATTTATCCATTTATAACTCTTTTTTATTATTTACTTATCTGGTTGTAGATGGACACAATACTTTTATTTATTTATTTTTATGTGGTGCGGAGGATGGAACCCAGTGCTTCACACATGCCAGGCAGGGGCTCTACCACCGAGCCACAACCCCAGCCCCCATTTCTGACTCTTTATCCACCCACTCACTCACCCACCCACCCCATCCATCCATCCATCCATCCAGTGTATACTGAATTCCTAATTTGTCTCAAAAAATATTAGTTCCTGGGAGTGTAACAATGAATGAAATAGACATAACCCCTATTCTCATGATGCATATTATTTAGAAAGAACAGTTATGAATAAAATCTTATATACCATTATAAAATTACAACTATGATGTATTCAATGAAATACAAACACAGTTAGGAGATCATAAGCAAAAGCCCTGATTATTTGGTGGACAGAAGAATAAATGCTGTCTTGTAGAAGTATACTCAAGCTGAAACCTGTGGGATGCACAGGGACTAGAGGGGGATGGGGATAAAATGTAAAGTCTCCTGCGTGAGCGGGGTAGAATGTGCAGAGGTCCTGAGGCAGAAAGAGCATGGCATGCTGAGGAACCACACAGGGCTCAACTTCAAGCTTCCAACTCTCTTGTACCACCACTGCCTTGAAGAAGGCCTCAAATTCTGGAACTAGCTTTTGCACAATGACCATAGATGACAGCAGACATCATTTAATTTGAAAAAAAATCAAGCATATTTTGTAAGTAATAGTTGTATGTGTGGAGAATATGTAGAATTCCAACTTTTTAAATCTGATTTTTCTAAATGATATGTTTTAAAATTACTTACAAAATAAACTGCTCCAAAACTTCCATGTCCAATTTCATGCAAACCAATAAAAAGTTCTTCAGGATCATCCTTGTAGAACAGATCAGCAATCTCTGGGTCCTTTGGTACCCCTTTACGCATGATGACCAGTACTAAAAGTGCTTTGCTTTTTGATATCCCAGTCGACCGTAGATCTCATTGACAACTTTTAAAAAAGATCTTCAGTACCTGTAGAAAAATAAGGTTTGCTGTTAAATGATGTCTAGCACTCTTTGGTGGCAATATAAATACAAATTAATATTTTTTAAATATTTATTTTTTAGTTGTAATTGGACACAATACCTTTATTTTATTTATTTATTTTTATGTGGTACTGAGGGTTAAACCCAGGGCCTTGCACATGCGAGGTGAGTGCTATACTGCTGAGCCACAACCCCAGCCCGTAAATACAAATTAATATTAAGAAGCATCTTGGGGCTGGGGTTGTGGCTCAATAGTAGAGTTCTCACCTAGCACCTGTGAGACCCTGAGTTTGATCCTCAGCATTACATATTATATATATATATATTTTGTTTTAAAGAAGCATCTTATTTCCAAACACGCAAGCATGAGACTCTGGGATTAAACCCAGCAACACACACACAAAACACACACACACACACACACACACACACACACACACACACGTGCACAAAGCATCTCTGTTTTATAATAATCAGACAAGTAACCCAAATGAAAAAATTGGGCAAAAGATCTGAATAGACAATTCTGCAAGAAACACACACATGTCTATCAACACACGTAAAGATGTTTACCATCATTAGTTATTAGGGAAATGAAAGTTAAAACCACGATGACATATTGTCATCCTCACTAGGAACGCTGTAATAAAAAAGTCAGATAAGTATTGGTGAGGGCATGGAGAAATGGGAACTCTCCCACACTGCAGGAAGGAAGTAACATGGAAGAGTCATCAGAAAAAACTTAAAAACACTGAGTCAGAATTTGAACCAGAAATTCAACTCCTAGGTATATGCCCAAGACAAATGAAAACATGTCTACATAAAAACGTTGCACACAAATGTTCATACCAGCATTATTCAAAATAACCACAAAGTGGAAACAGCTGAAATTTCCATTAACTGGTGAATGAATAAACAAAATGTGGTATCTCCATATACAATGGAATATTATCCAGCCATAAAAAGGATGAACTATTGGGCTGGGGTTGTAGCTCAGTGGTGGACTACTCGTCTCGTGTGTGGAAGGCACTGGGTTCCATCCTCAGCACCACATAAAAATAAAACAAAGATACTGTGTCCATCTAAAACTAAAAAAAAAGAAAAATTTAAAAAACAAGGATGAACTATTGATAAATAACATAAATGAACCCTATAAACATTATGCAAAAGGGCAATCATAAGAGACTACGTATTGTATGACTCCATTAATATATATACATATACATATAATTTTTTTACTTGTCAATGGACCTTTATTTTATTTAATTATATGTGGTGCTGATCATTGAACCCAGTGCCTCATGCATGCTAGGCAAGTACTCTACCATTGAGCCATAACCCCAACCCCATTAATATATATTTTAAAAGTTTCCAGAAGAGTCAAATCTATAGAGACACAAAATAGATTATTGGTGATCTAGGAATGGGGGTTTGAAAAGTGACAACTAAAGGGTATGGACTTTCTTTTTAGGAGGTTAAAAATGTCCTTAAATTGAGGCAATGATTGCATAAGTATGACTTCATTAAAACCATTCAATTGCCAGGTGAGGTGGCACACCCCTGTAATCCCAGCAGCTCGGGAGGCTGAGGCAGGAGGATCATGAGTTCAAAGCCAGCCTCAGCAAAAGTGAGACTCTAAGCAACTCAGCGAGACCCTGTCTCTAAATACAAAATACAAAATAGGGCTGGGATGTGGCTCAGTGGTTGAGTGCCCCTAAGTTCAATTCTTTGTACCCCCAAAAGTGGTTTGATGAAATTAATATTTTAATAATAACAGCTAACATTTATTAAGTACTAGGTTGTCAGACAACACTGAACAGCTTACATATATTATCTCCTTTAATCTTTACAACACCTTTATAAGGTAATGACTTTATTTTAATTTTATAGAACAAACTAAGACTTTAAGAAGTGAAACTACTTCCTCATGGTCAGAAGCCAGTGCTTCTCACCACTGTGATCTGAATCCAGCAAAGCCCATGCTCTTGACTGACATATGATATCTCCATACTCAGTATGAGGAACTAGACAACTCTTTATTAGCCACTGGAAGAAATGCCAAGGAATGTGGAGACTATGCCACTTCAAGAAGCAAGTTGTTCCACTGCTTTATAAAATGCTTTGAGTTTCTTTTCATTAATAGTCACATATTTATTTGTTGTAGGTCCTTTACTTTCTCTTTTTCTAAAAAAAATACTGAAATGTGAGTTTTCATTTATATTTTTTATTGTAAACAGCCTCTTCCTCCCACATACAGATAGCCTTTTATTTCAATGTCTGAACCTATCAACAGCATAGTTTGTCTCTTCCTTGACCCACTCGCTAACTAAGCTGCAAATCCGGCTACTGGCCAATAAAACTATTTTTTTCAAAACATGAGTCAATGGGCTTCACTCTAGAAGAGAAAAAGGTCATTAATTAAAGAAGCAAAACTGACAGTGCCCAGAGGTATTTTTCTCTTGTAGCATAGCAACCTTAAGTGACAATGAACATTACTTCATATGTTAAGTCATTAGCAGGTGTAGGTCAACAGCCTGCTACCCAGCCATCTAGTCCACTTACTCTTTCATTCAATAAGGACTTCCCAAGAGCTTGCTGTTTGTCAGACATCTTACTGGGTCGGGAAGAGGTCCCTCTCCTATGGGCTTAGTGTCAAAGGGGTAATAAATATTAAACTAAAAAGCACCAAAATAGTTATAATAGATTGACATTATGAGGAAAAAGCAAATATTTTTAAATATAAGAATATAACAGGCTAACCCAGCCTGTTTTTTACTCAGAACTGGAAAGCCTGCCTTTTTAGGGAAAATAAATGCAATGCATTCATAGGGATGGTGGGAGAGCTGGAAGGAGAGAGCGTGAAGCTGGAGTAAAGCCAAGAAAGATCACAAAAGGCTTTTCAAACCATATTAAGAAATTTGGACTTTCTCCTGAGGGTGACAGGATGCCACTGAGGCTTTAAATAGGAACAAGGATTCCCCTGGCCAGCATTGCACCTGTCACCCTGGAAGGTTGTCCAGCCAGTCCCTGACACAACAAGACTCAAGCATAAAGTCAGGACCTCAACTCTGTTGGAAAAGAATGTCAAACCTAAAAGCTCCAAATGAAAACTCCAAAAGTGCTTGTGTTCACTGTTTGAGAAAAGAGAAACAAATGATGAAATAAATGAGGGGCCTTTTTGGAGCCCATACCCAAAAGGCAAATTATGAGATCGCCTTTAAGAAAAACAGAAAGAGCTACGAACTAAGTTTATGAGAACTTTTTTTTTTTTTCAATCATTGAAGGGCATTTTAAACTTCTGAATATTTTGACTTAGATGTGAATAAAGTTAAAGTCCTGTGGACAATCATTTGGGGAAAAACAGATGAGTATGTTATACTCTAAAATAAACATCTAAATGTGAAAAAGAGACCATCAAAAACTTCTAGAAAAATTACCAGTGAATTTCTAATTACTAAACAACATACCAGCAGCAAAAAATCATAAACTAAAATCATTAAGTGTGACTACATAAAACTAATAACTTCTTTTAAAAACTATAACAAAGGGACTTCTGCTTCTGGCCAAGATGGATTAATGGAGACCAGATTTATCATCTGGCATAAGAATCATCTACATACTGGATCAAACATATGAATGATGGTATTTCAAGATAATGACTATTAGCCAAGAAGGACAATGATCCCTGACAAGAGAAGTCAGCGATGAGAGAGAGCCAGGACTGTCTCAGCTTCGTGCCCTCGGAGAGTCTTCAGGTCATCCCAGAGAAAGAAGGAGTCCAGGTGGAGCCTGGGGGACTCCCCAAGTTGAAGAGACAGATGAGGGCCCAGGGTGAGCGAGGTAGCTGGAGTTTGCAGAAGACGGCAGCACAGAAAGAGGCTGGAGATATGCAGAAGGTTCCCCCCGGTCTTCTGCTGAGTACTGATTAGAGAAGCCCTGGAAAGTACCCTGGTCCAGGAAAATGCCAACTGAAAGGGGACAAGGGAAGCAGCACCTATAGCTCACTATGGGCTGTGCCCCATATTTATTTCTACCAATCAGAACACGAAATCTCCTAAGTTCATGGGGAATTCTCTACTCAGAATCTGTGATTGCCTTTGTAGTGGAAAATTCACCTTAGACTCAATGCTGCCATGTGATGTCAAACGAATTTTGAAAGTAAAACTTGAAAGGACCAAATTACTTCCAAATAACTATACCCCAGAAAAAATCTCAAAAACAAATAACTATATCCAATATCCAAAAAGGTGAAATTTATAATGTTTAACATTAAAAAAATTACAAGGCAATACCAGGTGCAATGACAAAGGCCCATAAGTTACTGAGGTAACTTGGGAGTCAAAAGTGGGAGGTTTGCAAGTTGGAGGTCAGCCTCAGCAACTTGTCAATTGAGTGAGCTCCTATCTCAAAAAAAAAAAAAAAAAAAAAGATGTCTCTGGATTAAACCTCCACTATCAAAAACAAAACAAAACAAAACAGGTTAAAAGGAAGTAGGAAAATATGACTCATAATGAGGAGAAAAATAATTGAAACCAGTGTGAACATTAAAATATATTTATTATAACTATATTCTCTCTATATAAAAATTTAGAGAAAATATTAAACATGTAAAATAGTGATATATAAGAAATAAAGAGAATCAAATCTCTAGAGGCAAAAGCTATAATAAAATGTCTGAGAAGAAAAATATATGGCATGAAATGAATAGCAGATGAGACTTGGCAGAAAAAAAGGTTAGTGAACTTGAAGACCTAGTAATAGAAACTATCCAAAATGACATATATGAAGAAAAAGTACTAACAAAACAAAGAAAAACAAATCAGAACATCAGTGACTTGTGGATCACCTTCAAGCAGCCTAGTATATGTCTCATTAGAATCCCTGAAGGAGAGGACAGAGATGTCAGGACAGAAAAAAAAAAAATCTATCTACCTACCTACCTACCTGTCTACCTACCTGTCTACCTCCGTACTTGGGACTGAACTCAGGGGTGCTTGTCACTGAGCTACACCCCAACTTTTTTATTTTTTGTTTTGAGATAGGGTCTCATTAAATTGCTGAGGTTGGTTTTGAACTTCTGATCTTTCCGCTTCAACTTCCCAAGCTGTTGGGATTACAGGCATGAGCCACTATACCCAGGAGAAAAATTATCTGAAGAAATAACAATGGGAAATTTTACAAATTGGATGATCATAACCCCCCCCCCCATATTCACAATGTATATGAAACTCACACACAAGAAACATGAAGAAAATTACACCAAGGCACATCATAATAAATTGTTTGGAACTTATGATACAGTCATAAAAGTAGCCAGAGGGGGAAAAAAAGATGTTATGCACAGAGGAACAAAGGCAACAATGATGGTCCTGTTATAAATATTACAAATGAAAAGACAGTAGAACAACATTCCTAAAGTGTTGAAATAAAAAAAAACTTGCCAAACTAGAATTCTATACACACTGAAAATATCTTTGAAAAAAGAAGTCACAGTGGGCTGGGGTTGTGGCTCAGCGGTAGAGCGCTGGCCTAGCATGTGGGATGCCTGGGTTCGATCCTCAGCACCACATAAAAATAAATAAATAAATAAAAAGAAAGGTATTGTGTCTGACTACAACTAAAAAATAAATATTAAAAAAAAAGAAGAAGAAGGGGCTGGGGATGTGGCTCAAGCGGTAGCGCGCTTGCCTGGCATGTGTGCGGCCCGGGTTCAATTCTCAGCACCACATACAAACAAAGATGTTGTGTCCGCCGATAAATGAATAAAATATTAAAAATTCTCTCTCTCTCTCTCTCTCTCTCCCTCTCTCACTCTCTCTTTAAAAAAAAAAAAAGACGAAGTAACAATAAAGGCTTTAGGATAAACAAATGTTGAAAGAATTCATGACTTGAAAGCATGAACTACAGGAAATGTTAAAAGAAGTCCTTTGGACAGAAGAAAAACCATACTAGATAGAAATATAGATCTACATAAAAGAATGAAAGCAGCAAATGTGGTAAATATTTTCTTAAGTATATCAGATTTTCCCATTATTTAAATTTCTTTATAATATGATTGAATATTTAAACAAAAATAGCAACAGTGTGAAGGTTAGGGCATATGTAGAAGTAACTGTACGTTAGCACAAAGTCTGAAAGGAGAGAAATTGAAATATGGTGTTGTGAAATAGTTATATGACAGTGAAGTAGCATAATATCAGTTGGTTGTATAAATACGCACATAGGTATTTATATATGCATATGTTTTTACATATAGTATACACACTTAAAAAAGACACAAATAAGCCAAAAGTAAAAGGATAGAGAAAAACAGAAACTAATCAAAGAAGAGTGGGATTAACTGATGTTCAGATAAAGTAGATTTCAAAGCATATTAGTATTAATAATGAAGGTAATTTCATAATGATAAATGGATTGACTCATCAAGAGGACCTAAGAGCCAGGTGTGCTGGCACATACCTATATTCTCAGTGATTTAGGAGACCGAGGCAAGAGAATCCAAGTTTGAGGCCAGCCTCAGCAACTTAATGAGACTATCATAATAAAAAATAAAAAGGGCCCCTGGGGAGTAGCTCATTGTTAAAGCACCTCTGGCTTAAATTCCCAGTCCCCCGCCCATCTCCCTAAAATAGAACACAATGATATTAAATGTTTGTGCACCTAAGGGCTTTAAAATATGTGATTAAAAACTGTTTTTAACTACAAGGAGAAATAGACAAATTCATTATTACAGCTGGAGATTTCAATATCCTGCTCTCAGTAATTGATAGAAGTAGACAGAAAATTAGTAAGGCTATAGAAGACTGAAACAAAACTATCAGCCATTTCTTTTTTAATATTTTTTTTTGTAATTGAACACAATACCTTTTTTTTTATTTGTTTATTTTTATGTGGTGCTGAGGATTGAACTCAGGGCCCCACACGTGCTAAGCGAGCACTTTACCGCTGAGCCACAACCCCAGCCCCAAAACTATCAGCCATTTTAGTTACCTGATATGTATGATATGCTACCCAACGATATCATAATACATCTTCTTTTTCAAAGGCATACAGAAAATTTACTAAGGAATGGCATATTCTGGGCCACGAAACAATACTTAATAAATTAAAAGAATTTAAGACATATTAATATATTCTGTGAGTATAGCAGATTTTAGATTAGAAATAAATAGGTGGACATCTGAAAAATCCCAGATATATCAAAATTAATAACACAATTTAAAATAAGTTATGTTGGGCTGGGGTTGTGGCTCATTTGGTAGAGCCCTTGCCTAGTATGTGTGAGGCATTAGGTTCGATTCTCAGCACCACATATAAGTAAATAAATAAAGGTCAATCAACAAGTAAAAAAAATTTAAAAATAAAATAAAATAAACTGTGGGTCTAAAAACAAAGCAAAATAGAAATCAGGATATAATTTGATCTGAATGAAAGTGCAAGTACATTGTATCAAAATTTGTATGATTCGGGCTGGGGATTTAGCTCAGTAGGTAGACCCTTGCCTTGCATGTACAAGGCCCTGGGTTCAATCCCTAGCACCACCAAAAAGATAAATAAATAAAAAATTGTATGATGTTGATAAAACAGAACTTAAGAGGAAAATGTATAGCACTAAACTCTGGTCTTAGAAAAGAATAAAGGTCTCAAATTAATGACTTCAGCTTCCATTATTTAAAAAAATCTCAAGAAAAAGAGCAAATTAAACAAAGTAAGCAGAGAAAGGAAATAATAAAGGTTAAGGCAGAAATCAATGAAATAAAAAAATACAAAAGGGAAAAAAAATCAATGAACGCAAAGCCGAGAAAAAGAATCATATTTATAAATCTCTTATCAGACTCATCAGAGTAAAAACATCAGAAAATGCAAATTACCAATATCAGGAAGGAGAGAGGTGACATTGGTGCAGATTCCAGAAGGGTAATCAGGGACTACCATGAACAATGCTATACAAATAAATTCAACAACTTAGATAAAATGGACAAATATAAAAGAGGGTGGGGGGACAGACAGACAGACACAAACTGCCATAGTTTACTCAGAAGAAACAGAAAATCTGCTTGACCCTGTATCTATTAAAGTAATTGAATTTGTAATTTAAAATCTTCCCACAAAGAAAACTCCAGGCTTTCATCTGTGATTTTGGTATCTCTTAGATACCAAAATCTAAGAGAGAAACCAATTCTACATGACCCTTCCAAAAAACAGAAAAAGAGAAATAGCTCCTAGGACTCTTTCTGTGAGGGCTGTTAACTTGACATCAAAAACAAAAGCAGGAATCATAAAAGAAACCCTGATAAACTAGACTTCATCAAAATTAAAAATGCCTGTTTTTTGAAAGATGCTTAATGAAAAGACAAGCAACATACTGGGAAAAAATGTTTGCAAAACATATCTCATAAAGGGCTTAAAAATATAAAGAAACCTCAAAACTCAATAGTAAGAAAATAGCCCATTTTAAACTGGGCAACATATTTGAATAAGTACTTCACCAAGGAAGATAAGTGAACGGCAAGAGAAAGGTACTTACCATCATTACTCCTTAGGAGATGCAAATTAAAACTAAAATGAGATACTACTACATACCTATTAGAATGGCTAATATTAAAAGAACTGACCACACCAGGTGTTGGCAGGGATGTGAAGTAACTGGATCTCTCACACACTGCCAGTGGGAATGTAAAACAGTACAAACAGTTTGCTAGTATCTTAAAAAGTTAATCATGCACCTATCATATTATGTAGCCCTTCCACTTTTAGGGATTTACCCAAGAAAAATAAGAGCATATATCTTTATAAAGTCCTGTACATAAATGTTCACAGCAGCATTATTTTTAATGCTGAAACTGGAAACAGCCCAAATGTCTATCAACAAATGAATATATAAACAATCTATGGTATATGCAGACAATGGAATGTAACTCGGCAATAAAATGAACTATTAATACATGCTGCAACATGGGTGGGTCTCAAAATAATTATGCTGAGTGAAAGAAGTCATACAAAACCAAGATATACTTTATGATATCATTTATAGAAAATACTATAATGACAGAAAGCACATAGTGATTGCCTAGGGACAGGGTGCGTTTGAGAAGAGCTGGGAAAGAGAGAGTAAAAGGGGCAAGAAGAAGCTTTTGAGTGATGAATGTGTTTATTATTTTCATCCTGATAACACTTTCGTATACAATTATATATATGCGCGTGTATAAGCAAATATAGTGGGAGGAATTCCTGAAAACTATGTTCCAGTTAAAAGTTATTCTTAACACCTGAGAGGTGAGCACATACATACACATCAACAAACTCAAAAGAAGGGGCTGGGGATGTTGGCTCAAGCGGTAGCGCGCTCGCCTGGCATGCCTGCGGCCCGGGTTCGATCCTCAGCACCACATACAAAGATGTTGTGTCTGCCGAAAACTAAGAAATAAATATTCTCTCTCTCTCTCTCTCTCTCTCTCTCTCTCTCTCTCCCCACCCCCGCCCTTCTAAAAAAAAAAAAAAAAAAAGAAAAAAAAAAAACCTCAAAAGAATTAAACAGAAAATTAAAAAAAAAATAGCTGTGGTCACTAATGATATATAATACATGTAACTTCACTAGTAATCAAACAAGTAAAAGTTAAAATAATAAGACATCTTATTTCACCTACCAAATTGGCAAAATAATAGGAAAAAAAAGAATAAATGTTTTGGCAAGAACATAAGGAAACAGTCACTTTAACACATTGCTGAAAGTATAGTATGGGCAAGTCCTTTGGCTCAGTAGTGCCCTTTTGGGAATTTGTACAAGGCAGTTTTTTTTTTGTTTGTTTATTTTGTTTTAGCAAAAAAGATGGGGTGTAAGCAGGTGGCACACAGAAAGGCTGTGACAGTGGAAATGGGACATGTGGCTTCTTTAACCTACATGTCTCGATTTCTTAGCCACCTGTGTTTTATCTGAAGTAAGTATTTGGATTTTTAGTAAATTTTTAATTCTTTTTTTTGCTTATCTGTATTAAAAAAATTTTTGAAAGCCCTATTATTCTGTAATTAGAGGAAAAGTGATATGAAACCGCTATGTTCTAAATGTCCCCAAAGGCCCATGAGTCAAAAGCTTGTTCCCCATCATGGTACTACTGGGGGGGGGGGGGATCTTTAAGAGGTGGGGCCTAGTGGGAGGTCTTTAACTCACTGGGGGAATGCCCTTGAAGGGGACTCTGGGACCACACCCCTCTTCCTCATTCACTCTCTTGTTTAAAAAGTAAGTAGGTGTGCACTACCACGAGCTTCTGCCATGATGTGCTGCCTTGCCATGCACCCAAAGCAAGGGGGCTAAGACAGCATGAACTGAAGCCTCCATAACTGTGAGACAAAAGAAACCTTTTCTCTTTATAAGTTGATTATTTCAAGTATTTCACTATAGTAATGGAAAGCTGACAAATATAGACACCATTTATATAAAACAATATCAACAAAAAATGGATACACACATACATATTTCTAGAAAACACTTCCTGATAACAGAAATCAAGAAACTTTAAGTAAGACCATTTCTTTTAACTAAGTAATTTCCCATTTTGTAAGTTGTGCCTGAAAAGGATGAAAAATTGATATGGAAATAATCTGAAACAAACATTGTTAAAAAAAGAATGTTTTATGTCGATTTATATTCTTACTTCACCTCACATTTTTCTTACAAAGTTAATAAAAAATTCATCATAGAAAAGCCAGAAAACACAATCCACTCCCAGTTTTTAGGAGAAAGCTAAGTCATAAATCTACGGACAGTACCTTTTTATATGTGGCACAAAATGTGCTGTATTGCTCAGATTCATGTTAGCAGCAATCTTCTTTTTTGCTTTTATAACTTTAGTATTTTGTACTTATGGTGTACCTATGAGGAAAAAAAGAATAAATATATGTAATTATTGGAACAAAATTAAAGAATCAATAATTAAGGTGGGCACGTTGGCATGTGTCTTTAGTCCCTGTTTCTTGGGAGGCTGAGGCAGGAGGATCTCTTGATCCCAGGTTTGAGGTCAGTTTGGACAACACTGTGAAGCCCCATCTCTTTAAAGAGAAAAAAAAAAAAAGAAGAAGAAGAAAGGGGAGGGTGGAGAGGAGGAGGAAGAAGAAAGAAGCAGCAGCGATGATTGCTAATATGGTAGTTTTAAATACAAATGCAATATTACAAAGTTAAAATTGTATCTTCACCCATGGATGACAAACATAAAAGCTATGACTTTTACAACAAAGACACAGGATACAGGCAGTACTTAGGAAACAAATGTGTCAGTAGATTTCAGAATCTTTACTGAGGCTTCTACTGGTTTATTTGCATCCAGGGCAACTCAATAAAAGATAACAGCAGCCAGCACTAATGTGACAGCACACAGCAATGCTTCGGATCCTCTGTCAGTAAGGCTTATATTTTCAATAGCTACTCTAAAAGACTGATGATGTGCACTGATTCATCCCTTTCCGAGGCTCTCCCATAACCATTTCCCCCATTTTGGAAGTAATGATTATTTCTCAATTGTCTATTAAAGAAGCACATGACCAATGTAGAAAATCTAATACACACACACTCACACACACACACACACACACGTTTGTATACATTCATATATACTATTTTTAAAAAACCCTGTAACAATGCGCATACTTGTCTCCATGTGGATATTTATTTCTTCCTGTCATCATTTCTTTCATTATACAACTGAGCTCTACATGTAATTTCATAACCTACCTCTTTAATCTAATTCAGTATTATGAGCATGTTGCCATATCACCCAACACTGTCCACAAAGATCATTTAATGACTTCCCAATGGAAGAGTCACAATTAATTCACAACTGTTTCTCCACAACTGGAAACCAAGGCTGTAGTCAATCCTTTGTTTTGTTATTGCATTATTTAATAAAGCGTTTTGAAGATCTTTGTGTATCTTACTTATCTGTGTTTGGGGGGCTTTCTTTCAAACAGATTTATTGAAATAGTTATTGGGTCAATGAATATAACAATTTAGAACTTGTATTTATTAGAATAATTTTTAGGTGTTTGGCTAGCTTTGGAGATGGACTTACAGAAAAAAAAAATTGTAAAAACAGTATTTCCATTTTCAAATTTTTCTTGCTGAGGATATCCCAAATCTCCTCTCATGCTTACATTTACAAACTGTACTTTTGATTATTTTTGTTATTCCCTCTGTGGCTGTAGAAGGCTTTAGAGCAACTGGCAGCTAAAACTTGCCTGCATTCTGTATCATTACATTTTACCTATCCACAGGGGTTGGCTTAGATGTGAAGTGTCCCCCAAGAGCTCCTGCGTGAGACAATGCAAGAAGGTTTGGAGGAGAAATGATCAGGTTGTAACAGCCTTAAACTAATCAGTGAATTAGTCCCTGATGGGATTAACTGAGTGGCGGCTGGAGGCAGGTAGGGTGTGGCTGGAGGAAGTGGGGCATTGGTGGTTTGACTTTGGGGTATATACTTGTATCTGGAGTGTGAAGTCGTCTTTTCTCTGCTTTCTGATCACCATGTGAGCTGATTCCCTCTGCCACACTCTTCTGCCATGATGCCCCAAGGAATGGAGCCTGCAGTCTATGGATTGATATGTCTGAAACGGTGAGCCCCCAAATAAACTTTTCTTCCTCTACAATTATTCTTTTAGTCATATCAGCAAAAAAAAACAAAAACAAAAAAAAAAATAAACACCTGACTAAAACACCAATCAATTGATTGAATGTTTACATATCTACCTTGCTCTTCTAGTCTGACTACACCTTCAATGAATTAAAATGTTCCTTATGACCCTATACAACACAGATACTATGTTCCTAAGCAAATAGTTTTAAATAAGGCATATGTCACCATCCTCATGCCCAGTTTCAAATGCAAGAGATGTTCACTCCTAGGAAATAGCTTTCTCATGCTACTGGCCACGTGGGCTTACTATTTACCTTCTCTTTAAATGCTTACTCATTTTTATACAATTTTTTAAAAAATGCATCCTCTCTACATCTTTGGCTGCACATCTCTATAAATGTCTTAAAATGAACTCCATTGGATTTCTAGGAATTAAACTTCTCCACTTTACCTCTTCTTATTTTTAGGACACTGCATTGCTAGGGGGCTAAAGCTTGTATTCCTGAACTTGATGCATTAAACCTAAAGGGTGCTTTCTGTTTCCTTCCATTTCAACACCTTCCTTCTTACTCCATAAATGTCTCCAGCATCCCAAGAAACTGACCCATGAACTATTTCTGCTAAGTTCCTTGGCTTCTCTCTGATGACCTCCATGGTGTGTTCCTCCAAGGATCAGCCAAGTTCTCTGCATAAGTGCAAGCTGCTATCTTCACTTCTGTCCATTTAATGGTATTGAATGACACTGTGTCACTGGTGATCCCAACCCCTATTGTAAGCCTCAGTCCCGTGTTTTAAAACATCTATTTGGCTTCTCCCCTAAATGGTTCACAAACTCCTCACATTAACTTCGACTCTTCTTTTCCCTTGTCCCTTACACTCAATTAATCCTCAATTCTGCTTCAAATATTTCTCCCCACACGTTTTTAACTCTCCATTCTGTGGCATTAGTTTTCTCTCCTCGGCTTTCTGCTCTTTCAGCCTCGATTCTATCTTTTCTGCAATTCATCCTAAAAACAGTATTACCTTAATCGTCTTCCTAAAGCACATAGTTCAGACAATATCACATTTCTGCTTAAAATCCTTTAAAGTACAAAGAATGCAGAATCCTTCCTACAGTATAACTTTTACTCTAACTTAAATTCTAAAACTCAATAATTGGGGAAAAAATGAATTACTATTCTATCACATGCCCCTTCATGCTTTTCATTTCATTTCATACTTGATTTCTTTGTGCTAGTTCCCCTGTCTGTACTGTCCCAATACCACCCACACTCACAGTCCAGCTAAATGTCATCTTTTCCTATAAAACCTATCATTTTCTCTATTCTTGTATCCTTCAGTTTTAAATTCACAGGTATCAATGCTCTAATAGATGTCAAGTACCTCTCCAGAGTAGGGAAATTGTCTATTTGGATCTATCCCTGTATCTTCAAGTTTTCTTTTAAAAAATATCTCTGCTTTCATGAGATATAATTAAAATATATAATTTATCATTGGAAGTGAACAACTCAATGGTTTTTAATATATTTACAGATAACACCACAGTTACTTTTAGAACATTTACATTATCAAACAAACAAAAACCCCTGTACCCTTTAGCCATCACCTTCCTACCTCCAGCTTAAGCAAACACTAATCTGCTTTCTGTCTCTGTAAGATCTCCCTGCTCTGGATATTTCAGAAGAACAGAATCATAGGATATGGTCATTTAAGGCTGGCTTCTTTCACTTAGCGTAATGTTTTCAATACTTAGCCAGTGTACTGCCTGGCTCAGTATTTCACTCCAGTTATTGCCAAATTATATTCTATTATATGAAGACATCATATTTTTCTTACATATGCATCAGTTGATGGACATCTGGACTCTTTCCACTTTTTTTAAAATATATATTTTTTTCTTGTTGATGGATTTATTCATTTATTTATATGTGGTACTGAGAATTGAACCCAGTGCCTCACATGGCAAGCGCTCTACCATGGAGCCACAACCCCAGCCCTGTCCACTTTTTGATTATCATGGATAATGCTGACATAATCATTTGTGTACAAGTTTTTATGTGGACATGTTTTCATTTCTCTGGAGCATATATATACCTAAAAGTGGATCTGCTAGGACCTAAAGTATCTTTTTTTTAATATATATACATATTTTTAGTTGTTGATGGACCTTTATATTATTTATTTATTTATATGTGGTACTGAGAATTGAACCCACTGCCTCACATGTGCTAGGCAAAAGCTCTGCAATTGAGCCACAACCCCAGCCCAACTAAAGCATATTTATATAGCATATACTCCACAAAAAATCTGTTGAAATTCATTCCATTCTTGGAATTAAAAATGATAATTTGAATTCTTCTTCTTCCCAAAACATGAACAAGACATCTTTTTCCTTCCAAGAGGATAGCATTTTAAAAATTAACTAAAATGATATACACAGAAATCATTTTTTCCCACTTACTTGACCTCTTGGAACCTCAAGGGTTACATTTACAGTGATAACTGAGAACTGTGCCAAGAATGTAGACCATTAGGGTCTTGGGCCACTGGGCCAACAGGACAATCCAGCTAGCTTAGAGTAGATTTCATCAGAGACAAGCAACTAAAATAGTGTTGTTCACTCATTATTCTAAGAAATGGAAACCTGCCAACAATGGTAATCAAATAAATTATTTTTCACAGCTATTATAACAATTTAAGAGAGAACACTAGGTAGAGAGTAGAAATATACATTTTTTTCATAATTTCCCGTTTCCTAGAGGCTTTCGTGAAAGATGATTCACAGAGGATCGTAGTTGCCTTTCAAATGTTTCAGTAACACCTCTTCAACAATAAACCACGAGCCAACTAATTTGAGCACCCCAGAATATTTTAGCATTAAAAAGGCAATAAGTATTAGAATGCTTCATATTGGAAAAAAATTTAAGATTAGCCATTTCAACTTTTTTTTTCATTATTTTTTAATTTTAAATTTATTTATTTATTCTAATTTGTCTTACATGACAGCAGAATGCATTTTGATTCACAGACACACATAGAGCACAATTTTTCATGTCTCTGGTTGTACACAAAGTAGAGTCACACCATTCGTGTCTTCATACATGTACTTACGGTAATGATTTCCATCTCATTCTACCATTTTTCCTACCCCGATGACCCCTCTCTTCCCCTCCCTCTCCTTTGCCCTATCCAAAGTTCCTCCATTCCTCCCATGCTCCCCCTCACCCCATTATGGATCAACATCCACATATCAGAGAAAACACTTGTCCCTTGGTTTTTGGGGATTGGCTTATTTCACTTAACATGATATTCTCCAACTCCATCCATTTATCTGCAAATGTCATGATTTTATTCTCTTTTAATGCTGAGTAATATTCCTTTGTGTGTGTGTATACACACACACACACACACACACTCTCACTCTCTCTCTCTCTCTCACACACACACACACACACACCCCACAGTTTCTTTATCTATTCATTTATTGAAGGGCATCTAGGTTGGTTCCACAGTTTAGCTATTGTGAAATGTGTTGCTATAAACATTGATGTGGCTGTGACACTATAGTATGTTGTTTTTAAGTCCATTGGGTATAAACTGAGGAGTGAGATAGCTGGGTCAAATGGTGGTACCAATCCAAGTTTTCCAAGGAATCTCCAAACTGCTTTCCATATTGGTTACACCAACTTGCAGTCCCACCAGCAATGTATGAGTGTGCCCTTTTCCCCACATCCTCGCCAACATTTATTGTTGTTTGTATTCTTAATAGCTGCCATTCTGACTGGAGTGAGATGAAACCTTAGAGTAGTTTTGATTTGCATTTCTCTAATTGCTAGAGATATTGAACATTTTTTTTTTCATATATTTGTTGATTGATTTTATATCATCTTCTGAGAAGTTTCTGTTCAGTTCCTTAGCCCATTTATTCATTGGGTTATTTATTTCTGTATTTATTTTGGTGTTAAATTTTTTGAGTTCTTTATATATCCTAGAGATTAGTGCCCTATCTGATGTGCGTGTGGTAAAAATTTGCTCCCATTCTGTAGGCTCTTTCTTTACCTCACTGATTGTTTCTTTTGTTGAGAAGCTTTTCAGTTTGAATCCATCCCGTTTATTGATGTTTGGTTTTATTTCTTGCACTATAGAAGTCTTGTTGAGGAAGTGGGGCCTAATCCGACATGATGAAGATTTGGGCCTACTTTTTCTTCTATTAGGTGCAGGATCTCTTATCTAATTCCTCGGTCCTTGATCCACATTGAGTTGAGTTTTGTGCATGGTGAGAGATAGAGGCTTAATTTCATTTTGCTGCATATGAATTTCCAGTTTTCATAGCACCATTTGTTGAAGAGGCTATCTTTTCTCCAATGTATGTTTTTGGTGCCTTTGAATCTCAGGAACGCTAAGCACTACATCACACCTATGTGCAATGTTACTTCAAATTCAAACCCAAGACTTCTGATTTCCTAGTCCTGAAGGCTTTGCCCTGAACCATGTTGCCCAAGTCTGTCTTTAGAACACCAAACAATTGCTATGCTTTGGAGAATAATCAAGAAAATTATAATTTAATGTAAGATTGGATTTCTGTGTCATCATTCTTACCAAGGATCTCATAACTTAAATACATAGTGATGGATACGGTTCTTTTGAGGACTGGAGACCTCTTTAAGGAAGAGGAATATAAGCCAGGTGCAGAGGTATACACTGAAATTCCGGAGATCTGGGAGGTTGAGGAAGGAAAATCAAAAGTTTGAGGCCAGCCTCAGCAACTTACCAAGACCTTGTCTCAAAACAAAACAACAACAAGAAGCCTGGGGATGTAGCTCAGAGCTGGAGTGCTTGCATAGCATGTGTAAGGCAGGGTCTTCGAAGGGTCTGGGGCAAATAAGGGATCCTAGATCTTATGCTTCACAGTAAATGTGTCTCTGTAAATAACTTAGTTTTTTCATTATCTTTCTCACAGAGAATAGACTAGACCAGGTTAAAAAAAAAATCTTCATTTTATAGGAATAAAAAAGTGAACTATAAATAGGTGGCATGACTTTTCCAAAGCCACACAGTAAGGACTAGTACAGTACTGGTTTTCCTCAACCCTCTATTCCTACCATGCAACCCTCCACACAGACTTGAAAAGAATTATCTTCAAAGAAACTAAAAGAAAACTTATTTTTGTTAGTTGTTGCTTGAGTCTGCCACCAATATTTAACTATTATTATGAGGTCAGGAAACTGCTTTTATGGTACTTTCACATTGAAAATAAAATTAGATGACAGTTGCTTTTATGCACTATGATCAGACAGCCCATCATGTACAGAGATCATGGCATTTGATGGCTGGAAAGGGACCTTTCGGTCATCCAAGTTCTACTTCTCAGATAATGCAGAAGTGGCCAGGTTTATTGATGTTCATAATAATGATAATCTTTAGGCCACTCCCAGGTCACCTGAAGATTCTTCTAGTCAGTTCTTATGGATTTATCTATGTATGCTAAAAAGTAAAAGTATCAATTGTTTTGGTTTATTACTAAGTATTACTTTTCTCTCTTAAAAAAAAGAGATGAGAAAGGAAAGGATCCATTGGGTTTTTTAAATTTAATACTCAATATCTCTATTTTGTTCTGTCCACTACTTGACATGAGGCCAGCAACTTGAGGTCAGCTATACATTTATTTCATTAAAAAAAGATACTTTACATGGGTCTTAAAATCAAGACCAGTACAAAAATGGTGATCATCTGTCTACAAAAATTCCAAGTTATTCTAACAGATTTGACCAACTTCTGAAGTCTTTATTATAGACTATTTCATATTTATCAAGAATATGATATGAAAACTGAATAATTATAATACACACTAATAATAATTGACTCTTAAGGTTTCTCAAACTTGATTAATATTCATTTATATCCTATTTTGAAAAAATTTTAAAGATCCCTAACATTTTTCTTAAATTTTCTTTTGGTTAATTGCTTTATTCATTTATTTACACATTCATTCATTCATCAAATATATATTTCAAAAAAATTTTTTAGTTGTTGATGGAATTATTTTATTTATTTATTTGTATGTGGTGCTGAGAATTGAACCCAGTGCCTCACACATGTGAGGCAAGCACTCCACCACTGAGCCCCAGCCCCAGCCCCAGCAAATATATATTAAGTACCTAGTATGTGTCCAGCACTGAACAAGGCTTTACGTTCTTCCTGAGCTTATATTCTACTAGAGGAAGACACATATGGATATGGCATTTACTAACAAATATTAACAAGAAAAACTTAAATGAAAAGGGTCAATTGGCAGACGGGTTCTGGCAGATAAGGAAACAGATGTGAAGATGAAAAAAGCAGGAGTAAACTCTGAAGATCCATGGTGGGAAAGGGTGCTCCAGGCAGAGGGGAGGGCAAGATTGTTTGGGGTAAGCCTGGACAACCAGCAGGCCAAGGTGGGCAGAGCAGAGTGAGCAAAGGTAATGCGACAATGCGGCAGAGGGGCTAATGCCTCCCTCGACAAAATTAAGACAGATTTAAAATCCAAGCACAGGGAGAGAAATACTGTACTTATGCATGGATTCTAAAGCAACTGAACTCACAGAAGCCAAATAGAACGATGATTACCAGAGACCCTGACGTTAGGAGAATGGGGAGATGCTGGGTAAAAAAGACAGTTTTAGCCAGACATGATGGTGCACACCTGTAATCTCAGTCGCAAGGGCAGGAAGATCACAGGTTCAAAGCCAGCCTCAGCAACTTAGCAAGGCCCTAAGCAACTTGGTGAGACCCTGTTGTCTCTTAAAAAAAAGAAGGGCTGGGGATGTAGATCACACAGGTTAAGCCCCACTGAATTCAATCCCTGATACAAAAACAAAAAAACAAAACAACAAAACAACAACAACAACAAAAACAAAGATAGTTTCAGTTGGACAGGAAGATTTATGTGAGATTTATGTTAATTTTCTTAATTTAATCATTCCAAACTGTACCCTTATAAAATATTACTTGTATACCTTACAATTTGTCAACATATAAAAAAAAACTTCGGATTTTTTTTTTTTTTTTTTAAATAAGTGAGATGAGAAGCCACTGAGGCCATTTGGTAAGGAAGTGACCTATATTTAAAAGTCATCTGGACTGCTCTGTGGAAAATAGATTATATAGGAGAAAGGTTAAAAAAAAAAAAAAAGAGAGAGAGAGAGAGAGAGAGAAATCTAAAAAGAAAGAAAAATCTATATTCATATGCAGAAGAATGAAATTGGACCTTGATCTCTCACAGTTATAAAAATTAACTCAAAATGAATTAAGAGACTTAAATGTAAGACCTGAAACCATGAAAATACTAGAAGAAAACACAGGGGTTCACTTCAGTACAGGGAAGGGGCAAGAAACTTGGGGGCAAGATCCCGAAGGCACATGAAACAGAAGCAAAGAGAGACAAATCAGATTAGATCAAAGTAAAAAGCTTCTGCGACAGCAATGGAAACAATCTACAGAGTAAAGAAACAACCTTCAGAAGGGAGAGAATATTTGTGACCTCTACAGCTGACAAAGTGGTCAACATCCAGGATATAGGAGGAACCAAAAAACAAACAAAAAACCTCCATAGCAAAAACTAAAATAACTGTATTAAAAAACGGGCAATAAACCTAAATAGACACTTCTCAAAAGAAGACATATAAATGACAAATCAGTACATGAAAAAATTTAACATCACTATTCATCAGGGAAAGGCAGATCAAAACCATAATGAGATATCAACTCACTGCAGCATGAATGGTATTTTTTTTTTTTTGTTACTTAGGGAGTTGCTGAGGCTCTTCTTGAATTTGCAATCCTCCTGCCTCAGCCTTTCAAGTTGTTGTGATTACAGGTATGCATCCCCATGCCTGGCTCAAAAATTTATTTTCTAAAGATTATAAGAGACTACTGCGCCTGTCACATCTGTTTTGTAAATATGGGTGATTATATATCAAGTAATAGTTCAATTGTAACAACTAATTCTATATAAATTATACTTTTGTAATTTTGAAGAATTTTTATGCCTTAATGTGATTTTTCTTTAATCTCGGAAAGATGCTACTTTATACCTTCTTGTTTAATAAGGTACTGAGGATTGAACACAGGGGTGCTTTACCACTGAGCCATATTCCCAGTCCCTTTTTTGAGACAGAATCTCACTAAGTTGCTTAGGGCCTCCCTAACTTGCTGAGGCTGGCCAAACTCAGCCTCCGGTATTCTTTTTTTAAATGACTTATTATTATTTTTTAGTTGTTGGTGGACCTTTATTTTATTTATTTATATGTGATGCTGAAATTTGAACCCACTGCCTCACACATGCTAGGCAAGCACTTTCCCACTGAGCCAAAACCCAGCCCAAGAATGATATTCTTTTTTTTTTTTTAAGAGAGAGTGAGAGAGGAGAGAGAGAGAGAGAGAGAGACAATTTTAATATTTATTTTTTAGTTATCGGTGGATACAGCATCTTTGTTTGTATGTGGTGCTGAGGATTGAACCCGGGCCGCACGCATGCCAGGCAAGCGCGCTACCGCTTGAGCCACATCCCCAGCCCCAAGAATGATATTCTAAGAAACATAAAAAGTAACAAGAGGATGAAAAGGGAACTCTTGTTGGTGAGATTCAAATTAGTACAGTTGTTATGGAGAACAATATGGAGGTTCCTCAAAAAATTTACAATAGAACTACCATATGATCCAACAATCCCACTACTGAGTATGTATCCACAGGAAGTGAAACCAGTATGTTGAAGAGACATTGGCCCGCCCATGTTTCTTGAAGCACTATTCATAATGGCTAAGAAATGGAAGCAACCTAAGTGCGCATCAATTGATGAATAAGGAGAATGTGGTACATATATGTAACGAAATACTATTCAGCTATAAAAAGGATAAAATCCTGTCATTTGTAGCAACACAGATGGGACTGAAGATCATTATATTAAGTGAAGTAAGCTAAACACAGAAAGACAAGCACCAGATGATCTCACTCATATCTACAATCTATAAAAGTTGATCTCAAAGAAGTTTCGAGTAAAGAATGGTGGATACCGAGGCTGGGGAGAGTAGGGGAGAGGATCATCAATGGATTCTAAGTACAGTGAGATGGGAACAAGAAGTTCTAGTGTGTGATTGCATAGAATGTGACTATGGATAATGAAAACATACTGTATATTTCAAAAAGTGAGAAGAATGATTTTAAGCATTTTCACTGTAAAGAAATGATAAATGTTTGTAGAGAGGTTTATATCTTCAGATTACTCCATATATATATATCTTTGTTTTTATGGATCAGTTAAAAAAGTTAAAACCAAATAAAACCAAACAAACAAAAAGCCCCAAGGAGACCTGAAAGAAGCTACTGTAAAAGTCCAGCCAAGAAATGGTGGTGGCTAATCTGGGTGTGGTAGTCCAAGCTTTTAATCTCAGCAAGTCTGGAAGCTGAAGCAGGAGGATTGCAAATGTGAGGCCAGCCTGAGCAATTTAGTGAAATCTCTAAATAAAAAAATGAAAGGTGCTGGGGATGTAGCTCATTGGAAAAGTGCCCCTGGGTTCAATGCCCAGCACTGGGGGGAAAAAAAGATGTTTGTTGAGGACCGAGTTGGAATAGGAGACTAAAGTGGGGAGGGGCGGAGGTCAGGGGAGGGATCTCAAACAAGAAAGACAGTTTATTCTAGAATATTGGCAATAAAATCAAAAGCAGAGGTAGATATCTCGCCGTGAGTCCATGAATCTGGATGCAAGAAACATAATAGTAGTGTGATGAAATGAGAAGTTGATTGGCTGTGCAGCACAGAAAAGACAGAATTAGCTCTGAGGCTTCACAGCAAATGACAGGAAGGACGTTTGTTCTCTGAACAAAAATAGAGAATCTCTGGTAGCAACAGGTTTAATGGGGGAAAAGATGAAGAGTGTTTTCTAGCCAAATTGATTTTAAGGTACTAGATGGGCGTTCAGGTGGAGGAGACACACAGCAGGTAGAAAGAAGCAGAGATTGGGGGGACTCGGATTTTGGAGCCAGGTCAGGTCTGCAAATTGCTTGTGCAGGCTGATAAGAAGGTCAAGGAGCTGTGATGATTCCAGGGAAGACTGTGAAGGAGTCACACAGCTAAGGACAACCCCTTCGGGAACACCCCAAAGTTGGATCCTTATTGAATGCTAGACTAATGCTAAACATATAATATTGAATTTCTATAATTAGGCATTTACCCCACTCAATAAATAATCAAGAGTAAAATGACTGCCTCAAGTCCAATAAATTGAGGTGAGTAATCAAAAGAATACTAACAGGAATAAAATTTAGGTTCTTATATTTTTTAAGGATCACTCTGACATTTGCTTCATGTCGTTATAAAGGGGAAAATAGAGGCAGCCACTGTCTATCTTTGGAAATATATTTTTTAAAAAGGAAATGGAAAAGTAATAGAATGAACAAACTGATCTTTTAGTTGATAAATTGATCCATGTTTCATATATGTTGTTACATTTCCTTTATTTTATTTTTTTGGTACCACGGATTGGATTCAGGGGCACTCAACCACTGTGCCACATCCCCAGCCCTATCTTGTAGTTTATTTAGAGACAAGGCCTCACTGAGTTGCTTAGTGCCTCGCTGTTGCTGAGGCTGCCTTTGAACTCAAGATCCTCTTGCCTCAGCCTGGCGAGTTGCTGGGATTACAGGTGTGTGCCTCTGCGCCAGGGTGTTACATTCCCTTTATAATCAGAATTTTAGATTTGAAATGGATCTAATAGGGGCTCAAGGAGTTTAAATTGTTCCCAAGTAGCTTAAGCATAATGAGTTGGTAACTGTGCCGTGGTAGCCTAGGTGAATTCCTTGACAGCTGGGTGGAAACATGGTATAGTGAAAAGAATTCTGAATGGGAAGATGGAAGTCTGGCTCTGTGGTCTTGATCAAGTTATTTAATTTTTTTTCTAAGCCCCAGTTTCCTGGTGTTGGGCTGGTTGAGATACTCTTTCTTTCCTTTCTTCTTTTCTTCTTTAACTTCCTTTCTTTTTTAAATTAATTTTTTTTAAAAGAGAGTGAGAGAGGGGAGAGAGAGAGAGAGAGAGAGAGAGAGAGAGAGAGAGAGAGAGAGAATTTTTAATATTTATTTTTTAGTTATCGGCGGATACAACATCTTTGTTTGTATGTGGTGCTGAGGATCGAACCCGGGCTGCACGCATGCCAGGCGAGCGCGCTACTGCTTGAGCCACATCCCCAGCCCCTAAATTAATTTTTTTTAAGCAGTAGTAGGGATTGAACCAAGAAGCTCACACATAGGAGACAAGTGCTCTACCACTGAGCTACACCCCAGTCCTTTAAATTTTTTTTTCTTTTAATTTTGAGACAGGGTCTCACTGAGTTACCCAGGGAATACGTGCATGCACCACTGTGCCTGGCTGGTTCATACAATTTCTAAGTTTTGTTTCAACTCAAAGCCTGTGATTTTGGCATATTGCTCAGCTTAAAAATCTTTCATTCAGATTGACACACACAAATGGCCTGAATTCAATTTACAACTAAAATTCCCAGCAATCTTCACTTTAATTGTTCTAAAGCCAAATAAAAGAAAAGGCTAAGACACAACCACCTTTAGCTTCTGCAAGTTTTGCTGCCACACTGATCACCAAGTACAGGAAGGCACTGTAAGAGCTCTGTATTTATAACTATTCACTCCCTGCTACACAATTACAATGCCAGGCATTAAAGATAATGGAACATGCAGAAATAAAAGCTTTGAAAATAAACCTTCCTACAGCTAATGAAGGATTATCTAGCATGCAATTTTGCTAAAATGTCACAGCTATTAGCAAGTTGTTTTTTATTTGTTTGTTTGTTTGGGACTGTTTTTCTTTGTTGCCTTGAAAAGTTTTCCTTAAGCATAACCAGCTTTAAAAACTCAAAAGATTTCAAAATTAAACTATATATACTTAAGATTATATTAACTTCTTTGAAAAGTGTCTATCTGGCCTCTGTTCTGGACTAAATTATGTCTTCTTAACCACCCTACCTCCCAGTTCATATATTGAAACACTCATGCTCCATCTGATGCATTTGGAGATACAGTACTTCAGTACTTCCAAGGCAATTAAGGTTAAGTGAGGTCATAAGGGTGGGGCCCTAATCCCACAGGATTGGTGCCCTGAGAAGGGGAAGAGCAAGCATACCAGAGAAAGGCCATGTGACCAGGTGGCAAGAGGGCAACTATCTGCAAGCCAGGAAGAGAGCCCTTGCCAGAAACCACATCTGCAGGCACCTTTCTTGGACTTCTGGCCACCCCAAGTGTAAGAAAACAAATTTCTATTGTAAGCCACCCACTCTGAGGTCTTTTGTTACAGCAGCCAGAGAAGACTAAGACAGCATGCTGAAGAACTATTTGGACAATATTGAAAGGATTACTAATTTAGTAGTCAAATATATTCTTTAGGGTCAGAAAAAGTGACATTTGATAATCCTTTTCCTTTTCAAAATATAACTTGATAATTTAAAGAGTGGTAAAAATGGTATTAAAGAATATCAAGAAAATCAAGGGGAAGTTTATAACTGTATTGAGTCTCTGCCCAATAAATGAAAAAATAAAACAAAACAAAACCAACCCTCCCAAATAATGGCTATTAGAGAATATGTGCTTGGTTAAGTGTACAACCTTGACTTAAAGTAAAGTTTGTTTCCAAAGATGCTTTTATTTACTTTTTGATGATGGGGATGGAACCCAGGGCCATGCATATGTCAAGAACATGCTCTACTGCTGGGTCACATCCCCAGCTTTCCAAAGACTCTTTAAATTTATTTGACTTTTAAAGAATTCTGCCACTAAACCTAAGATGTGTTAAGCTCCTCAAGATAAAAGTGATTACAACTATTTTCCTCTTTGGGTATGTAAAGTAGTTTCTTTATTTTTGAGTGAGTTTCTTGGAATTTAGAAAGAGTGAACCCTAGGAGCCCTCCATATGCCATCTGATTATAAATACTCTGTAGAGCTCTTTATGAATGGAATCCATCCTCTAAACCTCTGCCAACATCAACCTGAGAGTAAAACCTGACCACACCACTCCCTTGCTTAAAGCCAGTTAATCCCCACCTGTACAGGACAGAAAACCCAAGCTCCTTGGACTTGGCATATGAGATGTTCTGTGGCCCATCCTGTCCTTAGTAACTCTGGGCTTCAAACTAGATGCCTCAGCTACCTCTATTACTTTCCTGCCATATAGAGAAGCCCCTGCTGACAAGAAAGGAAGAAAGCTCTTCTTCCTAGCTATCTAAATGTTCAGGAATCTTCCAAGAACGTATGCCCTATGGGAAACTTTCCTGGCTGTCCCCTAAGCTAAGGCAGATGTTCCTTTACATTCCTGCAGAAGTGTATTGTAAATATTTTTAATGTACAGTATTTACCAGAAACAATTTAGGTTGTCTTAGAGAAATACCTCCCCATTAGACTATAGGCTACTAAGGGGCAGGAGTCATATTCATATGGCCATAGCCTAACAGATTACCTGATACATGGCCAAAATATACTGCTGAAGCACATTAATCTATACATCAAATGTACTGAGGTATTTACTATTTTAAGGAACATAATGATAAATATTTCTGTAAAGCACGTATCCATTGTTTCTTTCTTTTTTTTTTTTAAATACTAATTTCACAGGTTGCTTTACTTAAAATGAACTTGATCTTTACTTTGGAAATTTACTATTATATTAAGCTACATGATACCCAAATGTCAACCATTTCAACTATATTGGGACTCTTAACTTACTTTTTTAAAGGACCAATCTGTTTTTATGGGTCTCCTAAAGAACTAGCACTTGAGGGCTGGGGGTGTGGCTCAGGGGTAAAGCACTGCCCAGCCTGTGCCAGGCCCTGACTTCAATCCCAGTATCACAAAACAAAACAAAACAAAAAGCTGGAACTTATTGAATCATCTGTAAACCCCCTTGGAGTCAGAATCTAGATGTATTAGTTTTATACAAGTAAAATAAAATGTACACTACATATTAAACAAAAATGTAATCCTGTTATATATTTTTCCCACATGAAAGTCATAATACACGGTGTCTTTGCATTAAGTATTTTAGAGTCCATTACTTAGGTCTGCTTTTAGTCAGCAAGTCTAAAATATCACTTATACTGATTTGTAGGACTTCATTCAGCCTTATATTAGGATATCTTGAACATTCATTCATTGTTGCTTTTGGTAAATGAACCAATCTTGGAAGGAACAGGAAAGAGAACATCTGCAAGCACTTGTCTTAGACTACTACAGGCATTGAGCACAGAAAGGAGAGTTCATCCCATACGGGTCTAGTTTAATGCAATCCATGTCGTTGACACTACACTAACATTTATTTACTCACTCCTCTCTCTGTGCCAGGCACCACACGTTACTTCATTCAAGCCTTAGATAACAGTGAAAGAACTATCATGGATCTCATTTCACAGATAAAAATCCAAGGGCTGACTTCACAGACTAGTGGGGGGCAAAGCTGGGATTCAAATTTAGGCTGCTGAACCTCAAGCCCAGTCTTTTAACCACTATGGGAGAGTTTTTAGTTAAATTATTATTTGAAAGACTTCAGAAATTAATGAGTTGTTAAATTATTCAGGAGTCCATCGAGCCTACAAGATGCCCGAATACCAATTGCTTCATCATTTTGATTTGTTTTTCCCAAGGCTCACCCAGAAGGTTCAGCCTCCTCATCTAAAACGTTCACTCTGTGCTTAAAACACACACACACACACACACACACAAAGTGGGACACACCTGTGGTTCTTGCTACTCAAGAAGCTAAGGCAGGAGGACTGCTTGGGCCAGGAATTTAAGAACAGCCTGGGAAACAGAGAGAGACCCAGATCTGGAGAAGGAGAAGAAGAAAGGCAATGTCATCATTGAGAATTTCTGTTCTGTGAAAAGTGGTGTGCAAATTCAGGACAAGGGAAGCCTGAGAGTTCCAAAATCAGAAATGATCCTGTACAGGGACCTTGGGAGAGGCTTTACATACTCGAATGCTAGCATTTAAAACTTGAAACTCTCGCCTGGTTTCTAATGGTGAGACAATTCAGCATTCTTAATCCCTTTTAATTCTGCTTTGCCACTGGCAGACATGGCCGGCTCTGGTATGTGCAGGTAGGACACACGCCAGCGCCCTTCACTCTGTTGCGAGTCGCCATACACAAACTCAGCAGGTGTCTCTCCCAGGCACTGCCTATGAGTCCATGTTATTCCAGCCAACACAGAAAATCAATATTCAATTGCCTTTAAAAAGTAAACAGTCCCATAACAACTGACTTTGGATGGCTCTGTGTCCTTAAATTAACTTGGAGGGGTTAGGAAAATTGTAAAAGGAACTGAATATAATTAATATTTAGAAGAATGTTAGCAAAGCACAGGGAAGTTTTAACCTTACCATGTGTATGACACAGAAGGAGAGGAGCCACGTAAGCATATAATGACACCTGGAGTAAGACTGGTATCCCGAATCTTCTGGCTTCCCACTGCTCTCATCCACGCCCCAAAGGTCATCTTCCTAATGCAGAGGGTGCTAAAGCATCACCCCATGTTCAAAAATCTTTGACAGAGACACCCAAACTCCATACCAACCTAGTCAAGGCTGCTAACATGGCTTCAATTCTAGTTTACCAGATTCCTAGTTATTCTTTGAGTGTGCTAGTTACTTACACAGTCTCTGGGCTCTGCTTGTCTTTATTTAGACGTCAAAATCCAATTGCTCCTTATATAGACCCGGTTAAAGTCTACCTCTGGCAGAATTTAGTTACCACGGAATTTTGTCTTCATAAATCTCATCTTTAGATGATATTATATTAATAGTTTACTGTTGAGAGCCACAGCCGAAGGGGCCCCAGCAAACTTTCAGACTGCCAGCTGATGATTGGCTCACAGCGTTCCCTGCAACATCTAGCTGATTGGCTCCTCTGCGGTGATGCTCATTGGGCTGTTTCCCTGCCCTTTCAGGCCACGGAGCTGCTCATTGGGGGAATTTTTTGGCTCCGCCCATGCGACTCAGCCAATCGGCCTCAAGAGCAGGAGGATTGTGGGAGGTGGGGAGGCTGGTGGTAGTGAGAGAGGCTTGTGGGAAGCGGGTGGTGGCAGTTGGGCTCTGAGGGTTTTTCCTGAGGAGCTGTTTTGTTTGCCCTGTGTGGTTCTAAAAATAAAGTTCGTTTCTTTTGACAAGTGGCTCCTGAATTGTGCCCAGCCAGACTGCGGCAGTTTACTGTGAACACAATCGTTCCCTCCACTGGAGAACAGGTTTGTTCAACTTTTCCTTCACACAGAAGTGATTCTTCTCTCCTGCTCTTATAGCAGCATGACACAATTTTTAAAAATAAAGACTTAGATGGGTAACTTGAATTGCAGTTTCAACCTATCTATATA
Organism: Callospermophilus lateralis; assembly: GCF_048772815.1. Classification (NCBI taxonomy): domain Eukaryota; kingdom Metazoa; phylum Chordata; class Mammalia; order Rodentia; family Sciuridae; genus Callospermophilus; species Callospermophilus lateralis. Next base: position 148,875,900 of record NC_135305.1, on the reverse strand, counting down.
GTTCATTGAACAAATGTTTACTTATTGCCTACTATGTGCAGTTCTAAGTACCTGGAGAAACAAAACAAAGCTCCTTATTCTTGTGGAGCTCAAATCCTTTTGGAGGAAAATGAATAATTAACAATAAGCATGTTAAAGTAAATTAGTATTATAAAATAATGATGAGTGTTTTGGAAAAAAGAAAAAAAAGCTGCAGTTTTAAACAGGGTAAGCAGGATAGAGCTCAAAAAGGTGAAATCTGATCCTTCTCAAATTCAAAAAGAGGGTGCTAAAATCTGGGGGAAGTTTTTTAGGCAGAGGACCAGCTAGTGCAAATGCTCTCCTGGGGCAGGAAAGGCCAGAGTGGAAATAGGAAGGAGCAGGCCATACAGGGGCTCATAGAATCTTATTACAAGATTCCAGTTCTTACTCTGAAATAGGGAGCAACTACGGGGTCTTAAGGGAACTGTAATCTAACTTCCATGTTAAAGGATCCCTCTGCCATGTTGAGAGTAAACCGAAGCAGGGAGTCCAGTTAGAAGGCTGAGAGCTATAAAGGTGCTTGGAACTAAGGAATGGAAGTGGTAAGGCCTGCATGTGGGGCTGGGGACACAGCTCAATGGCAGAGTACATGCTTAGTATGCATGAAGCCCTGGGTTCAATTCTCATATACCTCAATAGACAATGGTGGACTGTACACATAGTGGTGGTACCATAGGATTCTAATGGAGCTTAAAAGTTTGTATGGCCTAGTGATATGTTCCCCCATACATCACTCTCGTGATCATGGTGATGATAGTGCAAACAAATCTGTTTAGGTACATTCAGATACATGTATACTTACCACTGCCCATAGCAATAGGCTGCACTAGGCAGCAGGGGTAGTAGTGAGCGCAATCATGTAGGTCCGTGTGAGCACAAGGACAAAAATTGCCTAGAGATGCATTTCTCAGACTTTATCTCCAATGTTAAGACACACATGATTGTAGTTTAAAAGATGAGATTAAATGAAAGGCTGATTATACCCAAAAGTTAAAATTTAAAAAGGACCCCTTTAATATAAAAACATTAAAATCTTCCAAAATCTTTGAAGAATATCCATCTGTTTCAGCGCTGTCTTTCCTCCCTCCACACTGATTTCTCTCAATTTAATACAAATACATAACAAACTTATGCAAGCATTTGCCTTTTTCAGCTATTTTGAGTTTGGAATACAGTGCTCATCTTTTAAAAATCAATAAATAACAGTCCACAATAGTAAATCAAAAAGGGCCCAAAAATATGTCTTGAGATGCTTTTCAATAGGTCCAAGGTACTTCGGCATTCTCACAATTTTGTGAATTACTAACAGTTCTATTTGTGTCATGTTTAAATTATTGGGGGTTATTAAAAAAAAAAAAACTTTGAATGTTTATCTTTGTCTCTAACAACTAGTGGGGAAGACTCCCAGTTATGACATGAAGCTCCTGCAGGTCTCTGTTGAGAGTGCTCAGCTTCTCTGATGGAGCTCAATTTGGGGGCAGTGGGTATTTGGGCTCTCTTTTCCATCCATCTCCTTAACCTGTAATTAAAGCCTAGTATGTAAAAACGAAGCAGGATTGCTGCGCTGCTGGGCTAGCTACTGGGCTACAGCCATTTCACGAGGGTATGAATTGCTTTTGGGCTAGGTCTATAATGTCAGCTGGGAACCATTCTCAAAGGAAATCAAGGCGGCTCCTTTGACGATAAGGAAATTATAAAAAATCTTTTTAGAACTAGAGACAACAAGCTCAGTAATGCAAACGCACCGTGGTCATCTGAACAACCACCATCTCCCATTTTACTATTTAGCAAAGACTCCAAGGGCTGGTGCAAAGGCTCAAAAGATGGAAGGTGTAAAAGAAAGTCTCTTTTCTGCTCAGCACTTTGGCAGGCACGGCCCTGAATCTGCATCTGCCTGGTAACTTCCAAACGTCTGAGAAAGTAAATGTGAGCTGAATATCAAGCAATAAAAGAGATAATACTGAGAGATGCTGTTTGTGTGAGACAGCTGGGATCTGAGCCCCAAAGAGACAAGGGTTAGCAGAGTGAAGGAAGTTTACAAACCTAGAAGCTCCCCTAAACAAAAATGAACACAGAGCAAATTTTCTAAATAATTTCTCTATACTACACATGAGCACACAGGAAAAGGAAAGCTTTAGTAGGGGCTACTTTGCAAAGAAACCGTTTATTCCTGAATTCTATTATTCTTTCTGCTCAACACTTGAATGCGTCAGTAGCCTAATTTATTTCCTTGTTCTCTGCTCACCTCTCTCCTTTCTTTGAACTTTTCAGAGAAAGTTTTTATTTTATGTTTTTATTTTATTATATTTATTTTTGGCACCAGGGATTGAACCCAGGGGCGCTTAACCATTAAGCCACATCCCCAGCCCTTTTCTTGTATTGTATTTAGAGACAGGGTCTTGCCGAGTTGCTTAGGGCCTCGATAAATTGCTGAGGCTGGCTTTGAACTGGTGATCCGCCTGCCTCAGCCTCCTGAGCCGCTGAGTATATTTTATTTTATTACCTTTCTCCTACAGCCAGAAATAACCAAATGCAGTTCTTCTTTGAGTATTAATGGTTTAGTTCTACATTTTTTTCCCTCTCCATAAACACCTGCCTGGGTTTTCTTGTTGCTTGATAAATGTTTGATAGTATACTGCCAACAGCAGCTGCAAATGTCACCATCAAGGAAGGCTCCATTAAAGCTGCATGAGTGGGAAATATCAAAGCAAAAATAGTTCCTGGAAGCTAAAAAACCAAAACAAAAAATGAAAAACTCTAGCACGTAGAGTGCCTGGTACAGAGGGAATCTAATAATAAATGTTTATGGTCTAGGGACATAGCTCAGAGGTACAGGGCAATTGCTCAGCCCTGGGTTCCCTCCCTAGCACTGTAGTAGTAGTAGTAGTAGTAGTAGTAGTAGTAGTAATAATAGTTTTCTTAAGTGTTTGTTGAAATTTTAAGGACCTTTATCACCATAAGCAACCCTGTCCTTTATAGCCAGAGTCCTCTCCCAAGGCAGAAGAATTCGGGAATGGGGCTTTATCCCGACATTTATTCTTTTTTTAAAATTTAAACTTGCAGTTATTAAAGCCAGAAGTAGACATCAAAATATTCAAAGTTAAACTCAAGACAAGAAGAAGTGCATCAAGACTAAGAAAGGCGGGAGATGGTCATTTTTTTATGATCATGTTTTATTCCTCAGAATATTTCCTTCTAACTCTCACAGAATTACACCACTATGACCAAAACTCACATTCAAAATACCTCTTCTTCATCTGTGGGCTTTGGGGTATTTTTCTAGTAGGTGTCTCCTGTCATTTTCTGTCCTGATTCACTCCTAAGTGGGGGGACAAACATGGTTTTCTGCCCAGATAGGGGCAGGAAGTCAGGGTGACCTGCACCACCCTCCCTCACTGATCACAGCGCCACACTGTTGGAGGTGGTGGCAGGCAGTGCAAAACCATTGGCAAGAGGGAAAACTAGGTCAAGAGCCCCAGGTGTCGGGATAAGTGACAGTGCATCCTGGAAGGATTTGGCGCTGGCTCATTCTTGTCGAAGGCTCATTCTTGACTCAGATGCGAGATTACTCATGTTTTGAATTGGAGAAGTAACTTAACCTCTCCTAGCTTTGGTTTTCTAGTGGTTACAAAAGGGAAAATATAAACATACATCCCTTATAGATTGTTGTAGGGATTATGTGAGATAATTCAAGCAGAAGGCTGGCTGTATCAAATCACAAATCAATCTTTTTTTTTTTTTTTTAAACTCTTTTAAGCTCTTGACTATTATTGCCAAATTAAGTGCAAGTTCCTGTATCTATTGATACTACCATAAATGTTGGGTTAAAGAACAACAACAACAGGGAGGATACCTTTCTAACTCCTTAAATTATTTCCTTACGACAAATAATCTATATGTTCTATGCATTGTAATGAAGTTTTTTTTTTTTCTTTTTGTAGTACTGGGGACTGAACCTAGGGATGCTCTACCACTGAGCCACACCCCCAACCCTGTTGATTCTATTTTGAGACAGGGTTTCACTAAGTTGCTGAGACTGGCCTTAAACTTGTGAATCTCCTGCCTCAGCCTCCTGGGTCACTGGGTTTACAGGGGTTATAATCGTTTTTTTTTTTTTTTTTTTGGTACTGAGGATTGAACTCGGGGCACTTGACCACTAAGCCACATTCCCAGCCCTATCTTGTATTTTAATAGAGACAGGGTCTCACTGAGTTGCTTAGCACCTCCCCATTGCTGAGGCTGGCTTTGAACTCATGATCCTCCTGTCTCAGCCTCCCCAGCCACTGGGATTATAGGTGTGCGCCACTGTGCCCCAAGGTGGCACACACCCAATCCACTCTTGAAGCAAATAATCACAATATTTATTCTCAGAAGGATTGTTTGCAAAGATGTGAATGTTCTGAATTGGAAAAATCCAAAATGAAGAAAGAACCTTCTGGCAGACTCTGCCTGTTGTTTCTCTTCCTGGCAGCCAATCCCCCCTTTATTCTGCCGACTGGACAGTCTTCTGCCCTTCTATAGAGGGTGAGGCTCAACAGGTGCAAGCTAGGTATGCAATCTTTTAATGCCAATGGCCAGTGATTGGTCTAAGGATAGGTATGTGACCCAGTTCTGCCCAACAGAACCTGAGGACGTGTCTTCTGGAGATTTCTGGTTATGTAATTTGGCAAAAACAAAATCAGCCTTAACTGTAGGAAGAATTGGTGAGTTGGCAACATGTGTCATTTATCCAACATGTACAACTGTGAAGAAGTAGTTTCACAGAAACTATAAGTTTCAACAGTTCTCATTAGTCTTGTCATAGTATATTTCTAAAGTGACAGGAGAAAATAAGTTATTAATTAAAGGGAAGTAACCGGGACACTTCTCAGATCGAGTCTTCTACCTGCGGCAGATGAATGGAAGGATTAGTCATGTATCTGTATACCCCTTGGGAATTATACTTTATCAGTTGACGTATAAGGAAATGGAAAAGAGAAAAGAAATTAAGATGATTTTGAGTCTGAGTCATTGGGATAGTGAGATTCTCACTATCAGGAAAAGGGAGCACCATTTGAGGTAATATTGATGATGGCTGTTCTAAACAAGTTTAACATGGTGGCTAGATAACCCAGAGCAGCAGCTAAAGAACAGGATAGAATGTTAATTGAAAAAAAAAATTTTTAAGAGTCAGGGTGTCACTATGCTGCCCAGGCTGGCCCTGAACCTCTGGACTTAAGAAGCTCTTCTACCTCAGCCTCCTGAATAGCTGAGAGTACAGGTGAACAGCACTGTACCAGCTTTAGAATGTCAATTGTTAAAGCCATAAATTTCAGTGTCACTAACATAAAACTGACAACTGACATTAGGAGAATGAATGGATTCTTTAAGGGCAGAGAGCTGATAAGGAGATGCTCTAGAATAATTTCAGTAAACCTAGTGGCTCCACAATCTACCAGTTAGTTGTGTGACCCTATAAGTCATTTAAGAGTTCTAAGACAAACACTGTAAAGAATAACTGCTACATCAAGTTGCTAAGAGAAGTGTGATATAATCGATAGAGAGCCTTTAATACAATAGTTTTATTTATTTATTTACTGGCCTTACTGGGGACCCACAAGTTCTTAAGAATATACTTGAGGTAAGAAAGGGGAGGGAAAACTCTGTAAGCAAACAGAGAAAAAGTGATTAATTTATTCCTTCATTTATTCATAAAGCAAGTCAAAGTACACTGGGTATGTACACAGGGCAGGGCACTGGGCTGGAACAGAACCAAGATGAGGTCAGTCACATGGTCAGAGTTCATTCACATCCAACCAGTATTTGCTGAGTGCCTCTGTGGCAGGCATTAAGACATGCTCTCATTTATCTCATTTAAGGAATATGAGGCAAGGTGGGAGATTTTCCAAGAAGCTCACTTGCCCAAGAAGTGGGCAAGTTAAAATAAAGATTTAGAAAAGACCACAGGCAGGTGGCAAAATGGAAATTACTAGTGATCAAACTATTTCACTTAATCAGAATAGGGGTTGGAATGGGGGAATAAAAATGGAAGGAAACAAAGGTGGAGGAAAGAGTTTCATAGGCGCTCACTCTAGAGCCAAGCAAGCAAGTAGCAGGATCAAAGACAGGCTTATGCAACTAAGAGGAGATCTGGGCCTGCTGGAAGGAAGGAAGGAAGGGTCAGCGGAAAAGACAAGAATAGATAATAGTCATTAAAAAACAAAAATAAAAACTCCCAGCAATTAAACAAATATATATGCTTTAAAAAGAAAGCATCTCTATATATTGGTCACTCTATGAATGTGGGGGATAAATGAATGAATGAAAGAACAACCTGATAAACTTGTTGGAGACAGAAGAGAGATGGGGACAGACTTTCCTTAATCACGAGGACCTCGCAGGATTTTAAGAGGATAGAGCAACATTTTTTCTCACAATTGAAAATTCCAGCACCCCAAGTTCATAATGTACTAGGGCCCTTAATAAGAGCACAGTGTGTGCTGAGCTCTCAGGGGAAGATGAGTGGAACCGTGTTCCATAATAAGGAATAGCATCTCTAACTCGGCCACCCCATTTTATCTCAGGGGCCAAGTGGCCCTCCCCAAAACCAAATTTACTCCTGAGCAAAGGAAGCATCCAGGACCAGGAAACACGGAAACACTGCTCCTTCCTTTACCACCTGCGCCATTCGCCCTCCTCCACTGAATGCCTTTCACTTTCTCCTGCACTACAGAGGAGGGCTTGGCTGGCTCCACTTCAGCCAAGGAATAAAGGGATCCCTTTTTCTTTTGTTTCCTTACATTGGCTGATAATACGATTTAAATAAAAGACCTATTACAAACCCTAACCACTCTTCTTAAAATCGCAATCCATTCCCTATCTTCCTCTGTGTTTTTACTCCTTTGCATTCATCACCCTGGAATATTCTTCTCTCTCCCGGTCTAGAAGGTAAGCTCTCTAAGGGCAGGTTTGTCAGTCTGCTCTGGTTACAAATGCTACCTGCTCAACACTGTTGCATTTCCACTGTCTGCAACAGTGTTGAGCAGGTAGCATTTGTGTGGCTAGAAGACTAAAAGAACAATCAACTCTGTTGCAACAAAACAATGTAAAAAGTTTCTTTTGCATTGACTTTTAACTGTGTACTATTTTTCTCATGTTAATATTACTTTGCAAGTTTCCTCTTAAGTCAGAGAAATTAGTTTCTCTTGATTAGACTTTTAAGTTTCTTGAAGGTGGGCTCCACATATAAATTCTTAATTATTTCCTTGAACTTTCTGCAGTTTTCAAAGCTGGCTAATAAATAAAGGGCAGCAAGCTCTTCTCTGGCTCTTCTCTTAACCCTACTGGTCCTGCCCTTCCTTTCTGCTGTGGCATGCTGTGCTGAAAAGCCTGGCACTGTGTCAGTCACTATCTACACGAGTCTGTTGTGAAGGGACTGAACAGGCAACAGGTTTAAGTTGTTGAAATGGCAAGCAGTGTTTTTCAGAAAATTCTTTTAGGAGTTCCAGTGCAATAAAATCATTCAAGGATTCAATGGGCTAAATAACATTTCATTCACCGAGAGGGAAATTCCACTAAAGAAAACTAAAGGGCACATACTTCTCTTTAATTTTTGCTCTCCAAAAGTTTCACATTTGGTACTATTCTCATTCTAAGCATTAGAATTCTCAAAGGACTCAGGGAACAGAGACACGGGCTGTTTGAACTAGGCCGACTACAAAATATACTAACCAAAATGAGGCTTCTACCACTCGGTCTTGAATAATTAACTGCATCTTCCTGGACTTCTTGGTATAGTAACTGAGTATTGTTTAGAAAAATTGCCATAACTTATGTTTTACAGTAAGGAAATCTCTAATATTCTTCAGTCAGTTTACATGGTTGCAATGTCTTGTAAAAAAGAAAGTAATCTGCAATTAAAACCACGTTATAAGTCTGTAATAAATATCATCCACACTGCTTTAGGATTCTAGTTTTCGTGGACCCTAATGTTCATTTGAAAATATTATTTATCCCTAAAATAATCAAGACAGAGTGGTAGTTTGGGTTTTTAAAGGGAAATTATTAATATATTGCACTATGGACTTTAAATTATGATTTTAAAATAGAGTATATTCAACATTAAACTTTTGCTCTCAGAATGAAAGAATAACCTGATAAACTAGTTGGAGAGAGAAGAGAGATGGAGGCAGACTTTTCTTAATCACAAGAATCTCTTGGGGTTTTAAGAGGATGGAGCATGGGCTGGAGTTGTGGCTCAGAGGAAGCGTGCTTACCTAGCATGTGTGAGGCACTGGGTTTGATTCTCAGCATGACATAAAAATAAAATAAAGGTATTGTGTCCATCTACAACTGAAAAATAAGTGTTAAAAAAAAAAAGAGGGGGCTGAGGTTATGGCTCAGTGCTGGAGCGCTCACTTAGCATGTGCAAGGCCCTGGTTTTGATCCTCAGCACCACATAAAAATAAATAAAATAAAAGTATTGTGTTAACTACAACTAAAAAATAAATGTTAAAAAAAAGAGGTTAGAGCAAATTTTTTTTTTCTCACAAGAATCCCAAGTTCATAATAAATCAATCAATCAATAAATAAAGCCCAAACAGAATATTTCATGATGATGGAAACAGTTTCTCTTTGCACTGTCCACTATGGTAGTCATTTATAAGTGGCGATTAAGCACTGGAAAAGTGGCTAGGTGACAGAGGAACTGAATTGATGATTTTAATTTTGTTAAAATGTAAATAGCTGTATGGTTAACAGCTACTCTGTCGGATAACACAGCTCTAGATAGTTCAAAACACACTGGTAATTATGTTGAGGTTGAATAATAATGATACTCGTAACTAGACTCTGCAGGCTGTACCTCTGCCTCAGGAATTGCTGACACATCTCTTTGACTAACTGGGCCAGAGGCAGTGAGTTTTCAACACTGCTTTTCACCACTTTATGAATCAGCCTTTCAGCCTTCCCCTTCCCCCCACTATGGTGTCCTCCTAGTCTTTTTTGAAATCATTTATAAAAACATAAAGCAAAGGTTGGAAATCAATTAGTACTCTAACCCTAACCTTTTGCTTCCACAGGAATTCAATTGTTTTGGGTGACCTAACCTCAGAGCGATGATGCTATTACTACCTACACCCCATCCCATACCTTCTCCTTGGACTAACTCCTTGGTCTGCCATTTTTTGTTTTAAACAGAATGGAAGAATACTCTTCTGGAAACAGAAAAGACTACATACAGAATCAGTAGCAAGGGCAGGGTGAGGGTGGGTATGTGTGTGTATTTTCTTCAGGGTGCAGGGGAGCAGCTGTAGTCACCCACTCTTTCTTTCCTCCTGCTGTTAGACACATTTCTAAGCATTTGAGAGTAGAGTTCTACCACTGGCTAGAGGTGATAGTTTCCTCCAAGAACTGTTAATGAAGTTTTTTCCTTGAAAAGGAGATTTCTAAGTGCTGAACTCTATCAGAGGAGATGGCATCTTATTACTCATATGCTAAAAATGCTAGGCTACATACTGCAGACCTGTTTGCATCTGCACTGGTGTAGTAAAAAGGGGTTTGGCACCACATGATAGCTGCCAGTACATGTTCCTAGCAGCTGCTTAAAACAGGCTACTGGGATCAAGTTTGGCCTCCTTTAACATCTTAAAAATAACAACATTAAACACTTATATTTGTATAAAGTGCTTTCACATATTTAGTCACATTTAATTATATTAACATCCTGGTAAGACAGGAAGATCAATTATTATTTCTCTGATGTTTTATAAGTGGCATCTGATTCCCAGTGGCCAGTTTTTCAGGGTACCCATACTTTTACAAGATGAGGACGCAATCCAAAAATGACTCTGGAAAAAAATGAACTCCAAAAAAAAAAAAAAAAAAAAAAAAAATATATATATATATATATATATATATATATATATATATATATATATATATATATATATCATACATTTCCTTTTATTTGGCTCTTAATGTTTAAATTGTCATTGGTGTTATTATTTTTCTGTACTGGAGATTTAACCCAGGTATGCTCTACCACTGAGCTACATCCCCAGTCCTTTTTATTCTGAAAGAGGGTCTTACAAAGACCAGGCTGGCTTTGAGCTTGTGATTGGATGGTCTTAATAGAGCTCTCAAATTTAGGTTCTGAAACTTTCTCTCTCCTTTGTTGGATTATATTGTTTAAAAATGACAACAGCCCCGGGGAAATTTTATATGGACAAAAATATGTTATGTCCTAAGTTCTTAGACATGGCCTAAGTTCTCAGATGTTGAAGCTGTCTTCTCTTTACTTTCATTTTACTTATTAAAGCAATGCTTTAGTCACCCTTCCCCTGCCTGGGAACTGTGCTCTTCCTCCTGAGTGTGTGCAGGGGGCAGATGACCCATGGTTACTAGCTGAAGTTCAGATTGGGAGCTTTTCCTGGATGACTTCTTTTCCTTTCTTTATTCCTTCCTCCCATAGGAAAATACTCTCTACCTCATCTCTCACTTAGGATCTTTGTTTTCTAACAATGTGGCTTTAATTGTTTTTTGCCATTTGGTGAGCTATGTATAGACCTTTCTGAAATGTGAAATATGTACATCTCCAAACACACACATAAGGTAAGTCCTTCATATGCCGGGAAGCTTCACAGAGGCTTCTATTTTGATCTGTGTCTTAGCAAAATTACTGAACTTGGGGCACATCCTTGAATAGTTAAAACAGAAATATTCAATCTGTTCCAAATTGGTATCTCATTTTTCTTGGAGTTAATGGTTAAAAAAAAAAAAGATAATATAAAAATTATCCTAGGCTGGAGATATAGCTCAGTAGAAGAACGCTCAACTAGCATGGACAAGGCCCTAAGTACAATTCCCAGCACTGAGAGAAAAACAAACAAACAAACAAAATAATCCAAAGTCTTGCTTTGATAGATTTCTGTAATCTGTCCATTTAAATATTTACTTAATATAATCTATAAAATGATTATAATAACCCTTTATTATGTTGTAACCAGTCATATAAACAGGTTTACCACATCTGCTTAGGGATATTGAGAGCTATTTTCTCCTATTACAGAGGAGAGTATGGAGGACGGATTTAAAGTATAAGAAAGAAGTCAACAGTGTGCTAACCACAGAATGGTGGTAATCTTAATGTATTCTAGATTTAGAGTTTTAATGCAGTGGGACAATTAGTTCGAGGTATAAGACATTTGGAGTCATTGCCCCAGTTTGTCCCTAAGTATAAAAAAAAATAGCTAGTTGGCTATATCTTAAAAAAAAAAACAAAACAGTGTACATGTCCACAGATTCTCTATAATCTATTTTTCTTACATATATTCATATATATTAATGCAGAAACTTTTACATTATAATTAATAAAAATAATCTAAAATAGGTTTATATTGGCCATTTTATTTGAAAATTAATGCAATAAAACTGCAAAAACATTGTCTTAGTGAAAATACAGGTTAAAAGAATTCACAAATTAATTTCTATAAGGATCTTTACAAGGAAATAAAGAAAACTCTTTGAAACATGGCCTTGGGTCCTTCCCCACAGGAATCCCCAAAGACAAAGGAAAATTAATCTCATTTGGAGTTTGATAATTATAAAAAATGGTATCATATATGTTAAAGACACTGCGAAAAATCCAACAAAACATAAATTGTGGGGCTGGGGTTGTGGCTCAGTGGTGGAGCACTTGTGTAGCACATGTGAGGCACTGGGTCCAATCCCTGGCATCATATAAAGATAAAGTAAAATAAAATAAAGATACTGTGCCCATCTACAACTAAAAAGAAATTAATAAAAACAAATTGGAAAAAATGACAGGTGATGACTCTTTTCAGAAGAATATTGTTTTCATATAGCAGATGGACATTTTGTCAGAACATATTACTGATAAATTAAAATCTGAAAAGCCCAATGAAGTAATTTCTACATAAAACAGGAGCTCGGCGCAGAGATACAAGAGTTAATAGAAATTTGCAGTGACATGACTCTACACTTACAAGATCCAAAAAGTTCCACCAGAAGACTTTTTGAGCTATTAAAAAAAATTCAAAAAAGCAGCAGACTACAAAACCAACATACAAAAATCAATACATCAAAAATAAATCCACTGAAAGAGAAATCAGAAAAATAATCTCAATTCACAATAAAAAATAAAATATCAAGGAGGTGAAAGACTTCTATAATAAAAAATATAGAACACTGAAGAAATAAATCGAAAAAGACATACAAAGATGGAAAGACCTCTCATGTTCATGGATAGGCAAAAATAACATTGTTAAAGTGGCTATATTACAAAAAGCAAAAACATATTCAATACAATTCCCATTAATACCAATGACATTCTTCACAAAACTAGAAAAAAAATATTCCTAAATTCATTTGGAAGAATAAGACTCAGAATAGCCAAAGCAATTATAAACCAAAAAAGCAATGCTGGAGACATCACAATACCTGGCTCCAAATTATATGACAGAGCTATGGTAAGAAAAACTGTATGGTACTGGCATAAAAATCAGACATATAGACCAATGGTGCAGATTAGAAGCCACAGAGACAAAACCACACAGATACAGCATCTGATCCTTGACAAAGATGCTAAAAACATAAATTGGAGGAAAAATAGCCTTTTTAACAAATGGTGATGTAAAAAATGGTTATAGGTAGAACACTGAGATTACATCCTTATCTCTCACCTTATACAAAACTCAAAATTGATCAGTGACAAAGGAATTAGACCAGAAACTATGCAATTCCTAGAAGTAAACATAGGGTCAACATTCCAACATAGAGGCATAAGCAACAGCTTTCTCAATCGACTTTAGGATACCTAAAGCTTAGGAGATAATGCCACGCATTAATAAATGGGATGGTATCAGTTAAAAAGCTTCTACACAGCAAAGGAAACAAGACAGGGAAGAAAGATCCTGCAGAATTTAAGAAAATCTTTCATAGCTACTCTTCTGATAGAGGATTGATATCCAGAATATATAAAGAACTCAAGAAACTTAACACGCCCCCAAAAATTCAACTACTAAATGAGCAAATGAACTTTAAAACAGACACTTCTCAAAAAAAGAAATATAAATGGCCAAGAAATATATGAAAAAAAAATGTTCAACATCTTTAGTAATTTCGGAAATGTAAATCAAACTTCACTGAGATTTCATCTCACTCCAGTAAGAATGGCAGCCATCAAGAATATAAATAATCATCCAGAGATTGAAGGAAGGTGAAAGTTTAGGAAAAAACATACTACTCATATGAACTGGAGAAACAAGCAGGGGTTTCCATTCTCATATCAAATAAAGTAGTCTTCAAGCCAAAAAGTTAATCAAAAGGGATAAAGAAGGATATTACATACGGCTTAAGGGAGCCACGCATCAATACGACATTACAATTATAAATATATATGCCACAAACAATGAAGCATCTACATTCACCAAACAAACTCGTCTCAATTTCAAGGGTCAAATAGATCACAACACAATAATCCTACATGATTTAACACACCTCTTTCACCACTGGATAGATCTTCCAAACAAAAGCTAAACAAATAAATTACAGAACTCAACAATACAATCAATGACTTAGACTTAACAGACATATATAAAATATTTCATCCCTCAATGAGAGAATACACTTGCTTCTCAGCAGCACATGGAGCCTTCTCTAAAATAGACTATATATTATGCCACAAAGCAACTCTTAGCAAATACAAAAAGGTAGATACTACTTTGCATTCTATCAAATCATAATGGAATAAAATTAGAAATCAACGATAAAATAAAAAATAGAAGCTACTCCAACACCTGGGGACTAAATAATATGCTATTAAATGATCAATGGATTGCAGAAGACATCAAAGAGGAGATATTAAAAAATTCTTAGAGGTAAGTGAGGACACTGATACAACATATCAAAACAAAACATATCTCTGGGACACTATGAAGGCAGTACTAAGAGGAAAGTTCATTGCACGGAGTTCATTCCTTAAAAGAAGAAAAACTCAACAAATAAATAACTAAACATTACATTTTAAAGCCCTAGAAAAAAGAAGAAGAAAATCAATACAAGAAGTAGTAGAAGACAGGAAATAATTAAAATTGGAGTTGAAATTAAAACAAATGAAACAATTGAAAAAACAAAAAGTTGGTTCTTTGAAAAAATAAATAAAATTGATAAACCCTTAGCCAAGCTAATAAAAAGGAGAGACAAAACTCAAATTACTAAAATCTTGGATGAAAAAGGAAATATCATGACAGACACTACAGAAATACAGAAGATAATTAGAAAGTATTTTAAAAATTTATACTCCAATAACAGAAAATTCAAAGACATCAACAAATTTCTAGAATCATATGATTTACCCAAAGTGAATCAGAATGATATACATAAGTTAAACAGATCAATTTCAAGCAATGAAACAGAAGATGCCATCAGAAACCTACCAACCAAGAAAAGCCCAGGACCAGATGGATACACAGCTGAGTTCTACAAGACCTCCAAAGAAAAACTAATACTAATATTCCTCAAATTATTCCATGAAATACGAAACTCATTCTATAACCCAAACCTGACAAAGACACATCAAACAAAGAAAACTTCAGACCAATATCTCTAATGAACATAGACACAAAGATTCTCAATAAAATTCTGGCAAATTGAATAAAAAAATATTAAAAAGATAGCGCACCATGATCAAGTGGAGTTCATCCCAGGGATGCAAGGTTGGTTTGACAACCAGAAATCAATAAACGTAATTCATCACATCAAAGATAAGAATCATGATAATCTCAACAGATGCAGAAAAAGCAGCACTGCTTCATGTTCAAAACATTAGAAAAACTAGGGATAATAGGAACATATTTCAACATCATAAAAGCTATTAATGCTAAGCCCAAGGTCAACATCATTCTAAATGGAGAAAAATTGAAAGCATTCCCTCTAAAAACTGGAACAGACAAGGATGCCCTCTTTCACCACTTCCATTTAAAATAGTTCTTGAAACTTTAGCAAGAGCAATTAGACAGATGAAAGAAATTATATGGACAGGAAAAGAAGAACTCAAACTATCACTATTTGCCAATGACATGATTCTATACCTACAACCAGAAAACTTCTAGAACTAATATATGAATTCAGCAAAGTAGCAGGATATAAAAGCAACACCCATAAATCATAGGCATTTCTATACATCAGTGACAAATCCTCTGAAAGAGAAATTAGGAAAAATACCCCATTTACAATAGCCTCAAAACAAAACAAAACAAAACAAACAAAACAACCCCTGGGAATCAACTTAACGAAAGAGGTAAAAACCCTCTACAATGAAAACTACAGAACACTAAAGAAAAAAATTAAAAAACACCTTAGAAGATGGAAATATCTCCTTTGTTCTTGGCTAGACAGAATAAATATTGTCAAAATGACCATACTACCAAAAGCACTACACAGATTCAATGCAATTCTAATCAAAATCCCAATGACATTCCTCATAGAAATAGAAAAGGCAATCATGAAATTCATCTGGAAAAATAAGAGACCCAGAATAGCTAAAGCAATCCTTAGCAAGAAGAGTGAAACAGGTGGCATCACTATATCAGATCTTAAACTATACTACAGAGCAATAGTAACAAAAACAGCATGGTATTGGCACCAAAATAGACATGTAGACCAATAGTATAGAATATACAGAGACAAACCCACATAAATACAGTTATCTGATACTAGACAAAGGTACCAAAAACATATTGAAGAAAAGATAGCCTCTTCAACAAATAGTGCTATGAAAACTGGAAATCCATATGCAGCCCCTATCTCTCACCATGCACAAAACTCAACTCAATGTAGATCAAAGACTTAGGAATTAGACCAGAGACCCTGTACCTAATAGAAGAAAAGAGGCCCAAATCCTCATCATGTCAGATTAGGCCCTGACTTCCTCAACAAGACTCCTATAGTGCAAGAAAAAAAAAAAATCAAGAATCAACAAATGGGATGGATTCAAACTGAAAAGCTTCTTCTCAGCAAAAGAAACAATCAGTGAGGTAAAGAAAGAGTCTACAGAATGGGAACAAATTTTTACCACACACACACATCAGATAGGGCACTAATCTCTAGGATATATAAGAATTCAAAAAACTTCTCACACACACCCCCCCACACACATACACACAAACAAACAAAAACAAATAACCCAATCAATAAATGGGCTAAGGAATTGAACAGAAAATTCTCAGAAGATGATATAGAATCGATCAACAAATATATGAAAAAATGTCCAATATCTCTAGCAATTAGAGAAATACAAATCAAAATTACTCAAAGATTTCATCTCTCTCCAATCAGAATGGCAGCTATTAAGAATTCAAACAATAATAAGAGTTGGTGAGGATGTGGAGGAAAAGGCACACTCATACATTGCTAGTGGGACTGCAAATTGGTCCAACCAATCTGTAAAGCAGTTTGGAGATTCCTTGGAAAACTTGAAATGGTACCACCATTTGACCCAGCTATTCCACTCCTCAGTTTATACCCAAAGGACTTAAAAACAGCATACTATAATGACACAGCCACATCAATGTTTATAGCAGCATAATTCACACTAGCTAGACTGTAGAACCAACCTGGATGCCCTTCAATATATGAATGGATAAAGAAACTGTGGTATATATATATACATAAAGGAATATTACTCAGTATTAAAAGAGAGTAAAATCAAGGCATTTGTAGGTAGATGGATGGAGTTGGAGAATATCATGCTGAGTGAAGAAGGCCAATTCCCCAAAAAACCAAAGGCCAAATGTTTTCTCTGACAAATGGATGCTGACCCATAATGGGGGTGGGATGGGAGCATGGGAGGAATAGAGGAACTTTGGACAGGGCAAAGGAGAAGGAGGGCAAGGGAGGAGGCATAGGGGTAGGAAAGATGGTAGAATGAGATGGACATCATTACTATAAGTACACGTTTGAAGACATGAATGGTGTGACTCTACTTTGTATACAACCAGAAACATGAAAAATTGTGCTCTATATGTGTACTATGAATCAAAATGCATTCTGCTGTCATGTATAACTAATTAGAATAAATAAAAGATTTTTTTTAAAAAAGAATACTAAGAATACTAGAGAGGATGTGCAGGAAAAAGAACACTTTTACACTGTTGATGGGGCTGTCTATTAGTACAGCC
This sequence comes from Callospermophilus lateralis, assembly GCF_048772815.1. Lineage (NCBI taxonomy): Eukaryota > Metazoa > Chordata > Mammalia > Rodentia > Sciuridae > Callospermophilus > Callospermophilus lateralis. The sequence continues at coordinate 148,858,702 of NC_135305.1, read as the reverse complement.
CTACGGAAATCAGAATTGAGGTTCCTCAAAAGACTAGGAATGGACCACCATCTAACCCAGCTGTACCACTCCTGAGTATTTATCCTAAAGAATTAAAATCAGGGGCTGGGGATATAGCTCAATTGGTAGAATGCTTGCTTCGTATGCACAATGCCCTGGGTTCAATCCCAGCAACACACACACACACACACACACACACACACACTCACTCTCACTCTCTCTCTGTCTCTCTCTCTCTCTCCCCCACACACATATATACACAAAGAATTCAAATCAGCATACTATAGAGATACATGCATACCCATGATTAGTGCACACAATTCCCAATAGCCTAACTATGGAACCAGCCTAGGTGTCCATCAGTGGATGAACAGAAACATATGTGGTATATGTACATAGTGGAGTTTTATTTAGCCATAAAGAAGAATGAAATTATGTCATTTGCAGGAAAATAGATAAAACCTTGAGAACATTATTAGGCAAAATAAGCTAAACTCAGAAAGTCAAGAGTCATATGTTTTTTCTCAGAAGTGGAAGTTGGAGAGGAAAAAGGAAAGAAAAGTGATGGGATCTCATGCAAACTGAAGAGAGATCAGTAAAGGAAAGGAAAAAGGGCCAGAGACAGGGACAAGGGGATTCATTATACTATTTATACAGATATAAATAGTTAACAACAAATTCTACCATTATGTAAAATTATAATGCACAAAGAAAATTTTGAAAAAAACTAATAATATGGGTATGGGGCCCAGCCAAAAGTTTTTTTTTTTTTTTAACATTTATTTTTTAGTTTTAGGTGGACACAATATCTTTATTTTACATTTTTGTGATGCTGGGGATGGAACCCATCCCCAGTGCCTCATAGGCGAGCAATCTACTGCCGAGCCACAATCCCAGCCCCCCAAACCAAAAGTTAATAAAAGATACCATGAGCCAAAACAGGAAATGAAATATGAGTCTGCAGAAAATAAGAGATTTGTAGAAAAAGAAAAAAATTAAAATCACTACTAAATCAAATGAAGCATGCACTGGAAGTAGCACAAAGATCTGGTAAAGGTTAAAAAAGCATTGTGATAGACCTGCAGTGTAGAACTGAAAAAGCAACAGAAGAGGACCCCAAACAAAGTTAAAAAAAAAAAAAAAGAAAGACCGAAAGTTTTAGATTAAAAATGGACACATTATAATCAGTATCTTGAAGATAATGTAAATGTAATTTTAAAATATGTAATTAAAAAACTTTTGAGAAATAAGAAAAGACTTGACACTATTGACAGAAAATAACATAGTATTCCAAGGACAGTGATCATAGGATTAAGCACTGAGACATCCTAATTAAGTTAATGAATTCCAAAGACTAAAAATAAATTCTTCAGTCATGAAAGCAAAAAAAAAAAAAAAAAAGTTTAAGGGCAAATCTGAGAATATTTACAACCTAAAAATACCATGATTCCAATATTCTGCTTCAATTACTAGTTTAAAATTAATATTTATCATCAAATATTTTCCATGTGTGTATTACTTATTTCATAGGAGAAGCCTGAGATAAAAATTATAGCTATGGAAAATCAAAACCAATGAGATGATTAAATACTAAGGGATTCCCTACTATTAAGAATTAAAATTTTTTAATTTAGTGCTTTAATTTATAATTTAACATTTATTAGCATAACTTAAAAGTCTATGAAAGAAGCCTGTCTAAATTAAATAAGCAATTGTGATTTTGAAAATATTCAGCAATGAAGTCTGGAGGTTAGATCAGAGGTACAGTGCTTGCCTAGCAGGCACCAGGCCCTGGGTTGCATCCTCAGCAGGATGGGGGTGGTGGTGAGCAAAGCAGGCATGCCTGTAATCCCAGAAACTCAGGAGACTGATTCAGGAGGGTGTCAAATTCAAGGCCACCATTGCCAACTCAGTGAGGCCTTGTCTCAAAATCAAAAAGGTCTGGGGATGTACTTTACTGCTTGTCTAGCACATGTGAGGCCCTGGGTTCAATTCCCAGTACTACAAAAGGGAAAGGAAGAAAATAAAAAAAAAGAACAAGAAGGAAGAAAGAAAAAACAAAAAACATACAGCAATGCTGTAATTTTGGATTAAAACATACAATTAGCCATGCTCTGCACAATTATAATAAAGTAAGATATTATTCTGGGGTTGGGGAGGTAGTGAGTGGCAAAGAGATAGTTTCTCCAAATAAGGTTTATTACTGACATCTATTTCAACAAGTATTACAACCTACAAATGTTTTATCATTGAATTATTCACAAAATCTACAAGACAGTTTATGTCCGCCTGATTGTACAAATGAAGAAATGAAAGCCAAGCTTAAGGAAACTAATCGCCCACAGTTGCATATTGAATCAACAGAAAAAGGAGAGTATCACTTCAACTATGAGTTTTTTGTTTGTCCTTAACAGCTTTTGTCACAACCTTGCACTCAGACATTATTTTTGGCTTTTGAGTAACACCAATCTTAACCAGAGGCTTGTAGTATCATGATCTAGCACAACAAAATCATCACAAGAGCGCCAAAAGACAGTGGAGGAAAAAATACATTTGGGGAAACACAGCAGATGTGCAGCCATCAATCAAAAGTGCTTATCTGTGAGGCTCTCTTCTGCTGAGCCTTGTATTAAAATCTAGAGTGAAAATGAAACTGACCAAAAAAAAAAAAAAAAAAAAAAATCCCTATCATTTACCAGGGAACAATCCAGAAAAGAGTCTAAGCAGCCATTTAAAAAGAATTAAAAGCAAACAAAATGAAATCTTTAAAAAATGAGAATTGAAAACTCATACATAGACAACCGACTCAGGGTAATCTGGATCCTAGCAGGAAGGCTGGGCTAGGCAGTAAAGAAGGTATTTTCAGCTCCATTACAAAGAAAGAGAAAAGCTGCCTCTTGTTCACCTAAGACTGGGACCCTCTAATAGCTCAAGAGCTTTTTTTTTTTTTTTTTTTTAAAAAAAAATCAACAGCATTATGACTGGGTCAGATAATCAGCGGTAAATTTTTATACAACATGAATGACTACATTGCCTGGAAATCTGTAGCCAACATTTAAGGAAATGAAAACCAACTTTTTTATATTAAAGGACAACCAGAGCAACTTCTCATGAAGAAATCAACCTGGAAGAGTTAAGCTCTATTTTATTTGAGGACTCAGCCAGAGATGTTACTGACCATCAGTGCCTTGAAATTGTCTTTGCCTTTTTGCAAAAAGTTCATTAAAAGTTTCTCCTTGTGATGCCTCTTATCCTGCCTGCCTTTCTCCAGGAGGAGGAAGATGAAGCAGTCTACTACTGGAGAAAAAGCCTAAGAAGGAAGTTCTAGGCTCTTCCAAACCCACAACATGCAAATCATTTAGCAGTGACATTTTAATTTCCACAGTACACACCACATATATATCTTTTAGAGCAGTAACTGCATATTTGCTTGGGATTTCCTGAAATTAACATTACAGGAAGTCTCCAAATTGCAAATGAGTTGGGATCCAAATGTTCACTTGCAAGTTACATATCTGCAACTCTGAACATGTTTTTAGCCACAAATCAATGTTTCATATGGAATTTAGGTTTTCAGGTTACTCCACAAAAGAGTTTTTTGATTCTTATGAAGATTCAATACTTTATTTTGTATTTTAATTATCTTTTAAAAGGTGCCATTAAAATACAACTAATTATGTACATCAGAATACATTTAATTAATAAATAATTTTAAAACTATCTTGATTATAGAATACATAAAAATGACTTGGTGAATACAGACTTGAAGATATTCTTAACTGAACTTTTGGATTTTGAGAGAGAGAGACCTCGGGACTTAGGGACTGGTTACATAAGTTCTTTATTATATATAATTTCATTTAAAAATCTTTCTCTTGATATTCACATCATTAGAACTAAAACTACAGGACATAAAGGTTAGAAAGGACATCTGAGGTCATATTTAATCTGGCCTTACTTTGGACATGAAGAAAGTGAGACTCAGAGAGATGAAATGACTTGACTCAAGTTGTCTAAGCAATTGGTTCTGAAGGTGAAATCCCAAGCTAAATTTCATCCATTATATCAATGCTCACCAGCCATTATAAAGACCATATTTTTGCTCAGAAATAAAGTAGAAGGAAACATTACTATAAAGACTATCAGCATGAGTTAGCGATATTTAGTAAAGTTGAGGATGTACATTCTTGATTCCTGGACGGGCACATAAATTGAGAGAGACATTGTTTGTAATGGTTAAAAAATGAGAAACACCTTAAATACATCCAAAGGAGAAAGGATAACTGTGATATACTTACATGATAAAAAGTCATACTTTAAATCAATGAACTCAATCTAAATTTATCACAAACAACACGACACTGTTTGTAGAAGGATGTATAAATAAAAGTTCAACTGGTAGAGAAAGGGATACACACCAATTTCTGGGAAGTGAATGCATTGGGGGTAAATGGGAAGTAATGGGACCGGGAAGGAGTACAAAAGATACTTCACCTATGTAGTGTATTTCTTTAAAAAATTCTGAGATGGGGCTGGGGTTGTGGCTCAGAGGAAGAGCACTTGCCTGGCATGAGAGGCACTGGGTTTGATCCACATAAAAATAAAATAAAGGTATTGTGTCCACTTACAACTAAAAAGAAAATGTTTAAAAAAATTCTGAGAGAGACCGACCTGAATATTGGTTATAGACTACAAGTTTGAAATATTTTGTTGATATATAAAAAGCTAATTCTCCTCCCTCAAACAGAGGAGGAACTAAAAAAACAGAAGAGACCAGATTGAACAATCATTTGAAGGAACTCTGAGAATTGGGGAAAGGAAGACTATGTAAATGCACATGAGGGGGGTGGTGGGATTTGTTTGTGGTACAATGAACTTAGCTTTAAGTATAAATGACAAAGGAAGCAGAAATAGTAAATAATGAGGAGGGTGAATTTTGGATCAGATAGTCCTCTAAGGTTATACCATAAGTGATGATACTGACCTCAAATTGTCCAGTAGCTGTTGGGATAATTTCAGGAGGAAAGGAGGAGAGGAGTTATTAGGAGGCACTGATGCCAAGAAGCACACAGGCCAAGCTCCAACAGGGGATGGGATGGACATCCAGATGCGTGACATAGAGATTGTCTCCAATTGTTTGATTTCTCAGATCACCCTCAATTAATTCCTAATGGTAATGGGATTCTCTGCATTCTACATGGATTGATAAGCAGTGTCAGGTTTCAAAATGCTCAATTAAAGGAATCAAGAAAAGGTTTACTTAGTTAATCTTGATCATGGATTTGTTATCATAAGTCTTACTTTTTTAAAAAAAAAATAAAATTTAACCTTTATTGTTTATTTATTTGTTTTATATGTGGTGCTGAAGATGGAACCCACTGCCTCACCCATGCTAGGCAAGCACTCTACCACTGAGCTATAGCCCCGGCCCTAAATCTTATCCTTTAATGTCCTTTTAACTATAGCATACCTGCTTCTACTCATTAGAATTTATTTAAGTGTACTAGTTTATTAATTGTCCTTTAGAAATTTTACTCTGTTTATTACTAGTGATCCTTATTTTAAAAGAAATGATTTCCCACTCAAAACAGACAAAAAAACAAACCAAAATAAAACAAAAAACATAAACCTGAAAGGACTCTTAGTCATTGGCATAAATTATTTTCTTTGGTCTTATTCAGAAAAAACATTACATTAAAATGTTCTGCCTTGATATCTTATATGTAGAAAACCCTAAGGAATTCACATGCACATAGAAACCTGTTAGAGCTTATATGAATTTAACAAAGTGGCAGAGTACAAAACCAACACAGGAAATCAGTGCATTTATCTATACAGCAATGAACAAACCTGAAAAGGAAATTAAGGAAACAATTGATTTATAATGTCATCAGGAGAAGGAAATATTTAGGAACAAACTTCACTGAGGCGGCACAAAGACTTGAACAACGAAGGCTGGACATGTAGCTCATGGTACAGTGTGTGCCTGGCACCTGTGAAGCCCCAGACTCAGAAGGAAAACACTTATTCAATAAAAATCACAAAACCTTGCCAAAAGAAATCTACAAAGACAGCAATAAGTGGAAAGATAGCGTGGGTTCAAGGACTAGAAAACTTAATATGTATTTACATCAAAATTTAAAAGTGTTTTGTGCAGAAATGGAAGAACTCAGTCTGAAATTTATATAGAATTCCAAAGGACCCCAAAAAGCCAAGGTACTACTGAAAAAGAACAGAGTTGGAGGTCCCCACACTTCCTGTGGCTTAGAATACAGCTAGGGTGGTCAGGACAGTGCCATACTTGCCAACAGAGGACACACACAGGCCAATGGAGAGAGCTTGTGAAATGAACCCTCACTATCTCTACAGCTAAGAAATCCACAACAGGGCACCAAGAACATTCAACAGGGAAAGAAGAGCCTCTTCAAAAAACCATGTTAGGACAACTACATACGTATACAAAAGAATTAAGCTGGACCTTTATACCATATACACAAATTAACTCTAAATATATATTGGGCTGGGGATGTGGCTCAGAGGTAGAGTGCTTGCCTAGCAGGTATGAGACACTGGGTTCAATCCTCAACATAAAAATAAAATAAAGATACTGTGTCCACCTATAACTAAAAAATAAATATTAAATATATATGTAAAAGACCTAAATAATTATAAAACTCTTTAAAAATTATAGTAATAAACCTTGGGTTTGGCTATGGTTTCTTAAAAATGACATCAAAATAATTAGGGAAATGCAGATTAAAACCATTATACCATCTCACACTTGTAAGAATGGTGCTCAACAAAAAGATAAAAGATAAGGACTGGGGACAGAGTCAGTGGTGGAGTACTTGCCTAGCATGTGCAAGGCCCTGGGTTTGCTCCCTGGATTGGGGGTGGGGAAAGGGAAAGACAAAAGATAACCAATGTTAGCAAGAGGGGACCCTTGTAAGCTGGTGGTGAGAATGTGAGTTGGTACAGCTATTATGGAAACAGTGTGGAGGTTATTAAAAAAATTAAAATTAGAACTGCAATTCCACTTCGGGGCTTTGTATCCAAAGGAAATGAAATTAGTATAGTGAAGAGATATTTGCATTCCCACATTCCCTGCAGCATTGTTCAAAATAGCTGTGCCGTGATATCAACCTCAATGTCCAAAGATGGAAGAATGAATGAAAGCAATGTGGGTCATTACACAATGAAATACTATCCAGCCTTGGAAAAAAAAGGAAGGAGCCTGGGCTGGGGTTATAGCTCAGGTAGAGTTGGTAGAGTGCTTGCCTCACATAAATAAGGCCCTGGGTTCAATCCCCAGCACTACAGGGGAAAGGAAGGAGTCAGGCGCCTGTAATTCCAGCAGCTCAGGAGCCTAAGGCAGGAGAACCTCAAGTTCAAAGCCAGCCTCAGCAATAGCGAGGCACTAAGCAACTCAGCGAGACCTTGTCTCTAAATAAAATACAAAATAGGGCTGGGGATGTGGTTCAGTGGCTGGTTCAGTGGCTCAGTGGCCGAGTGACCCTGAGTTCAATCCCTGGTACTCCTCCCTCACCTCCCACAAAAAGGAAGAAGATCTGTCATTTGCATCAATGAAGATGACCACAAAGGATATTATGTTAAGTAAAATAAGGCAGGTACAGAAAGGCCAAAAGTGTATGATCTCACTTATATAAGGAGTCTAAGAAGTCAAACTCAGAACAGAATATGTAGAATACAATGCTGGTTACCAGGGACCAGTGGCAGTGAGGACACGTACCAAAGGTTACAAAATTTCAGTTGAAATCAGGTATGTTAGTTTGATTTAATAGTTTCACAATGTGTGCATGTATAAAAACATTAAATTGTACACGATATATATTTTGTCAATTACAAAAAAAATTCAAAGTGAACAGCAACAATGAAAATTCCAACAAAACGACACCAAAAGCACAGGTAAGAAAAGACAAAACAGAAAAAATGGAACCTCAGTAAGATTAAACTTATTTGCATCAAAAGACACTATCAAAGGTGAGAGCAAATGTCTGCAAATCATGTGTCCGATAAGGGTTTAAGTTCAGAACATTAATTACAACTCAATAACAAGACAAACAATCTTTTCTTTCATAGGGACAGAAGGGTGACAGATTACCTTGGCAAAGCAGGGGAATGCTGAGTTAGTGCTTAATGGGTACAGAGATTCTTCTGCTTGTGATGATGAAAGAGTTCTGTAAACAGATCGTGGTGATGTACCCGTAATGATTTCCTTATAATAAATTTCCACAAGTGAACCCAACGTGTCAAAAGGTATACGATAGAACACGGAACAGTACTCCAATTTACATGGTACATCATTAATAAAGGTTAACATTTTCCCACTTACTGATTAACTTTTTGTAATCACTTTTTATCACATCTAGTAACATATAGGGTGGAAGCTCCAGAGAAATCTAGTGATCTTATGAAGTTTTATGAATTTCTTAAAAAAATAGGTTTATATAACTTAATTTTTACCATTATTTCTTATAGCTAATGCAACTTCAGCAAATGAAAAGTGAAACCAGATAGCATGTTGGTAACATAGGATACAGGATAGGACATTACGTCTTTTAATCTCTTCTCTGTGTTATAATTTGTCTACCTGATGAGAGAGCTTTGGTGGCACAAGCCCACCAATAAATAGAATTTGCTACTCTTCGATATGCACTTTGTTTCACGTACCTTTATCAACCCCATCTCCCTGTAATCTGTTGAAAGCCCAAGGCAAATAAGTTTATCAGCACACAGTCATAACTAACATTTTACAAACTACATAATTAGTAATAGTTATGATTGATTAGGTACATGCTGGCCAGTCATACGAGGCTGTATGCTCACAGAGATCAGGACTATTTCATTATTAAAGAAACAAAAACCGAAAAGGACTTCTGGGAAGCACACTGCTTTATAAATAGTAACTACTTAAATAATGTTTTTTTTTTTTTTTTTTTTTTTTTTTAAACTAAAATAAGAGGTCCTTTACATTGTTAGGAGTATATGAAGAAAGTGGGTCCCGGAACTGAAATAGTCTAGAATCAGAGTAGATGAACTGAAAATGAATCCTACTGCTATTTATAATGATAATTACAACATGGTTTGTAATAGAAAACATCTGGAAACAACCCAAAAATCCATCAAAAAAGAATAGGTAGGGGGCTGGGGTTGTAGCTCAGTGGCAGAGCACTTGCCTCAAACATGTGAGGTCCTGGGTTCAATCCTCAGCACCACATAAAAAATAAATAAATAAAAATAAAGATATTATGTCCATCTACAACTAAAAAAGTATTAAGAAAAATAAAAAGAAATAGGTAGAATTATTGGGTCTATAAAAAGGATGTCCTATACTAAAGTATTGATAAGTAATAAGAAAATGTAATATGCATAAGTAATATATGTAATGTCATTATATTTTAAAGTAATATTAATAATATGAACACCATTAGGAAAGATAAAGGAAAACCTAGAAGCATATACCCAAACAGTTTCAAGGTATATGATAAGAATTTGCTACTATATTGTGTATGATTGGTAGGTTTTTCTTTTTTTGAGTACCAGGGGTTTATCTCATGGGCACTCAACCACTGAGCCACAACCCCAGCCCTATTTTGTATTTTATTCAGAGACAGGGTATCACTGAGTTGCTTAGCGCCTTGCCATTGCTGAGGCTGGCTTTGAACTCGAAATCCTCCTATCTCAACCTCCGAGCCATTGGGATTACAGGTGTGCACCACACCACCCAGCTTGATTGGTAGTTTTTATTTTGATTGAGTTCATTTACATTCTATATTGTACATTATTGTACTGTTTAAAATTTTAATATATATGAGTATATTTTAATAAAAATAATTTTAATAAGTGAGTCATTTTTGCCTTTGACCCATAATTAAGGTGTATGTTGCAACAAGCAGCATGATATCTAAAAAAAATGTAAATGAAAACTACAGAAAAATAATTTTTCTATCTTCATTTATATTTTTGCCAAGAATATAATTTCCATTTTCTTTTATGTTTCATTTATCTGATTGAGATGGTAACAGAAGATATGATATGTCTTGACTGTTTTATGAGTATATTTTATTTTAAAAGAATTATATGAATTAAATATATATGAAGAAATAGAGTAAAAGAAAAGATCCCAATAATGACTATATTGATATCGTTAATGGATACAATAGATGTTGCTAAGGGAAAATTTGAATAAACAAAAGACTTATTTTGTTCTTTGGTGACAACACTGAAAAAGTTATTTTTCCTTAAAATTTAAATCTGTATATTACATGAAATTCAAATAGGATTCCTTTTAAACTGTTCAAAATTTGGTCTAGAACAGGGGCCAGCAAAACTTTTTTGTAAATTTTCTACTACATCTTAGGTTTTGTGGGCAATACTGCCGGATGTAACTGCTCAACTGTCTCATAGCATGAAAACAGCCACAGATAAAACATAATGAATGAGCATGTGCTAGAATAAACTTTTACTTATACACTGAAATTTGAATTTCATATAATTTTCCCATGTTAAGAAATATTCTTTTCCACCCAACTAGTAAAAAATTAAAAATCATTTTTAGCTTCCAGATTATTAAAAACAAACAGATTTGATCTGTGGGTTCAAAGTTTTCCAACTCCTGATCTAGAAGAACAAACATTCAATAAGTAGACAGGGAAATTTGGATCAAGCGAAGGTAAGGAGCCTTGAAGAAACTTGTCCAGTCAGGAATTAAAATCAGTTGTGAAACCAGAGCAAATAAATGGCTGAAATCTGGGACTGGAATAGACAGAACAATGAAACAGAACAGAAGGGTCTCAAAAACAAACAAGTCCACATGGATATATGATCTAGGCTGTGTTTCAAATCAGTGTAGGAAGATGAACTACTCAATACAATGACACAGGACAGTCATTCAAAGATTGAAAAAAAAAAACAAAGGAAGCTTCCATATCTCATTCTTTGTAACAAAATAATTTATATTTTTATATAGAAAATTAGAACTGTTCAACCAATAGAAATGTGGGCAAATATTTTTATAATCTCATTTTTTAATGACACAAAATGCAGAAACTAAAAAACAAACACCACTTACTGTGTATGTAAGAAAGCTAAAGTTTCTTTAATTTTGCTGCAAAAATATAAACCTCCTGGATGATATTAAAGATAAATAACCAGGATAATAACCGCAAAAGGAGCCTGAGAGAATAACAGTTTAATGATGAAAAAGAACATATGCACTAATCTTATATAAATATATTGTGTGAAAAAAGCATGTTGGAAAACAGTATATATGATCAAATCCCACTTTTACTTAAGAAAGGACGTATACATAATTGCATATGGGTGTGTGTGTGTGTGTGTGTGTGTGTGTGTGTAAGAAGTGGTATCTTACTGTGTTTTGCACAACACAGGGATTCTATAGGGAGTTTTCAAGAAAAAGATTAACTTGATATATTACCTAGTAGATATGAACATATTGAGAGGATACTTAAAATTGTGGGGTAGGAAATGAGAATGAATTATGTGAATTAATAAAAGAAATGAAGCAATTATTGACTCTAGGGAAAACAAAATGTTACTCAGAAAGAGAACTTAGTCATAGTCCTTTAAAAGCCAGAGCGGTGAATAACATATGTATCATAATAACGCAAGCACTGTCTGTTAAGCTAACCAAAAATTATGATATAACTATTTCTGGAAGATGGGGGTAAAATGTGAGCTGTGTATATAAGAAAGCTAAAGTCTAATTTTTCATCTAAAATTGAAATATTCAGATAGCAATATAAAAATGTTGCTTAGAAATGTATATATAGAAAAAAAAAAGACCATTATACATCGATAAAACTTTAAAGTGGTTACCACTGGGAAGCAGCAATTGGGAATGGGAGAAGAGATGTAAGGCAGGAGACCGTGGTTTTTCAATATCAGCTTTGAAGAAAATTTTGGCTTTTTAAATTATAGATACGTATAATTTTGATCAGAATAACATTACAATAAATTGATTCTTCTGCATAAAACACTATTAATATAAAGACACAAATGGAGAAATATTAGCTTTTATATTTCCAAAAAATATCCTATATAAAGTATTTATGAATCAAAAAGAAAAAGTGAAAAAGAGATATGAAAATAGGCAAAAGAAGGTAAACAAACAACTTTTATAACTATAAATTTAAATCTATATTATTATATGCAATGTGATTTTCAACGACAGTAATCATCAAAGAAACATAAATTGAATTATACTTTTTTCATGTTGCAGAAGCAAGGTTGGGGGATGGGTGGGAGAAAAGAAGACAGGCACCACTAGAATTTGGCCTGGGTGTCAGTATAACAACGTAATTTCATTGGTAGCAATCTGGCACTGCCTATCAGCATTTTTAAATCAAGACATCTTTTCATTTAGCAATTTTGCTTCTAGTTATTTGCCCTACTAAAATACATAAGTGGAGAAGGAAGGCTATCCAGGAATGTACAATGTAGCAAAATGTGCATACAACTTGAACTTGAACTTCAGTAACAGTGAATTATGGAACAACTAAGTATATATGTAATGATCATATATTAACATTAAGTGAAAAAGCATGTTGCAGAACAGTGCATATAATAAAAGCCCATTTTTATTTAAGAAATGATACGTGAGGCTGGGGATGTAGCTCAGTGTTAGAGCACGTGTTCAGCATGTGTGAGGACCTGGTTTCAACCCCCAGCAAAATCAAAAAAAGAAATAAAGAAATGAAGTGATACGCATATAATTGTGTGTGGGTGTGTCCATTTCCATAGGGAGAGTTCCATTTTAAAAAATAACCAAATCACTTGCAATAAACAAACTTCAGAAATGGTGTGTAACCATAAAGGAAATTCATTTTTAACTTTTATGTATTGTTTGCTTTTTTCTTTTATAGATTAGAAACTATAGTCATCCTATGGTATCCATGGGTGATTGGTTCGAGGAGCTCCTTGGATAACAAACCTGTGTCCCTTACAGATGGTCCTCCATATCTACAGGTTCTGTACTCTTAAAACTTTCAAAGATACACTTAGAATATATCCAAAATTGAGTCAGCTACTGGGGAAAAATAAATTACCATTTTAACACAACCTCTCTGCATTATTTCATTTTTATGGTCATGGATATAATTCTATTTACTTGTAATGACAAAAAATATTTACTCTTAGATATTGCCAACATATTAGGCATATTAGCTCCATTTACAACCTTCACTATACCACTTGCTGCTAAAAACTTTCAACTGTCTTTTTGTTTTTTCTTATAAAAGTAATATGTGCTCAATAATATTTGAGCAGTACAATAAGGGTGTAGATAGAAAAAGTATCCCTCTCCGTTTGGCCTTCCCATTCCCACTCCTCAGAGGTATTACTAAGAAACTATTGTGTATTCTTCAATAATTTTTCTGTAAACATATACAATAATCATCCCCTTTCTATTGCATGAATAAAGTCATAGTATAATAATGATCAATAACTTGCTGACATACACATATCAGTCTAAATTGATAACTTAATAACTTAACAGTAATACTTAATACTTAAAAGTATTTCTTATTTAAAAGATACGTTTGGACTAATTTGGGATCACAGTGATCAAACAAGCAAGCAAGCCAAATACCTAACTCAGTCTCTCCATCTGGTCTTAATAATAAAAACCATGGCTGACTCTACCCTCTCACCCTCATCTGCAATATAGTCACTTTGATGGAGGTTTTATGTACCTGCTATCAATTAATTCCCCCACGAATAGTAAAATTGTCACTATTATTCCAATTTTACAGAGAAGCTGATGTTCTGAAAAGGCTGAGAACCAGGACTAGAGAAAGTTTAATTTCTTAACTTTCTAATCATAGCATGAAAGCTAAAGTCTAAACAAGTCTAAACCAGTTGTTTATATAACATAAGCATGTGTCACTTTGAAAGAAAAACACTTACATGTGTTGAGAAATAATAATAGTGAAGGAAAAGGTTCAAACATTCATGGAAATGCTATGTGTAAGCTATTTTGATCTTCTGCCAAAAATACTGAAATCAATCCGAGTAAGACAGAGTTAAGTTCATTCACTCTCCAGTCCTTGGAGACTGGTTCTCAAACTCAAGTTTCCTTTCTGGCAGAAGAGGAACTTCTATAAAAATCTTAAAATATAATTCTCACAAATAAGCCTCAGGATTATTGGCATTTAGAGTTTTCATCTTAGGCCTTCCAGAATAAAGATTTACTTAGAGGCCACAAACACCATCTTTCTCAATTCCTTTTGCTAGATGAAATTTGAAAAGTCCATTTGATCTGTATGGATTAATTTTAAACCCACTTTAACTGAAAGTATGATACATTATGTAAAAAAAAACCCCAAACTGTGATTTTCCCAACCCCAATAGGATATTTTTAACTCATTTTCAGAAAGCATATGACATGTGGACAGTAACTTCCACCTATTAAATTGGTCGTGATGCATTCTACCATTCACAGGGCACATGCAGATCAAAGACCTCCACTCTAGTATTTCCTCTTCCAGGAATTTATTCAACATATCATTATTGAGTTCCTAAAATAACCAGAGTTTGTGCTAGGTGGCAAACAGAAACACAAGAGACACAAAGCCTACTCTCAGGGACCTTGCAGTCTACAGAAGAAACAATTAACGGAATCTTTACATTACAAGTTTACTTACATGGGCAGGGAGCACGGGACCCTGCTTCCCCCTCAAGTTCAAAGCTCTACAACTAGAGTACAAAAACTCTGCATCTTTTTTTTTTTTTTTAATAAGTACAGCTATTTCAGAAATTTACATTAATGAGTAACATGTGATGCTAATTATCTCCTCTAGGTAAATGAGCTACAATTTTTTTTCTTCAAGGGAAACTAGAGGTCTCTCACTAAAGAACCCATTTTGCTAGTCCCAAATTCAAAATGTGTAACCAAATAATTGAAACTTTCCACTTATATAAAGAAGTATACTGTTAATCAAGATAACAAGTGGATATTTTGGCATAAGGGATTTATAGTGGCTTTTAAATTTGGAAGAAATATGAAAGTAACATTTTTTTTCCCTGTAATTTTATCCATTCCTTCCGCAAATACTTATTTAATATCTATGATGTGCCAGGCTTCATGCCAAATAGCAAAGATAATAATCGTGAACATGCTAAGGTCTTGTCCTCAAAGAGATTAGATCTAGTGAGAAAGCAAGCCTGAAATACAGGCAGTAACAGAGCAGTGTAGTGCTTATAAAAGATATTCAACTCAGTTTCTTGAGGACAGGAGGTAAGAAAGTCTCAGAGACACCAAAAAGTATTTGAGGGAGGGAGGTCAGTTAATGCAAAGGCCGGAGACAATTCATGAGTAATAAACACAACTGACAGGCTAAATTATACAACATCGATATTTGGACCTTGAAACTTCAAACACTATGTGATGTGTAATGGCTGGTTCTAGTAGGAATGGTGATTTGGTTACTGGAACTCAGACTATTTTCTCCAGAATTAATGTGGAAGTATCAGGATTCTGTGTCCCAAGAACTAAATTCCAAAGCAATTCAAATTTATTCTCAATTTTTAAAAATCCAGCAACATACAAAAAAACCCCATTTATTTCAGAATATAATCAGAAAATATAAAAACAGAAAAAAGGAAAAAAAAAGAAACGACTAAGATTAATGTTAAGCATTTGTTAGAATCATGGTGAGCAACAGACTGTATTCTACATCATGAGTCATTTTCTGTAAGCTCTTTACATCAAGACACAAAACTTGAATTAGGCATGGTGGTGCACACCTGTAATTCCAGCTACTTGGGAGGCTGAAGTAGGAGGATCACAAGTTCAAGGCCAGCTTCGGCAACTAAGCAAGACCCTCAAAAAAAAAAAAAAAAAAAAAATGGGGCTGGCAGATGAAAAAAAATCTTCTATATTCTAAGACTTAGACATTCGAGAAGGGCATTCTCTCTGCCCTTTAAAAATGGGAAGTAGCATTCAACTAACTACTGCAAAGCAAAATGAAAACAAGGGTCCTGGGAACACAAATAGTCCCTGAATTTTGATATTTCACACATGGATCCATGACAAGTTCTCTGAGGTGATACTGGTAAAAAAAAAAAAAAAAAAATGCAATAAAGATTTGCATAATGGGCTGGGGATGTGGCTCAAGAGGTAGCGCGCTCGGCCCAGGTTCGATCCTCAGCACCACATACAAACAAAGATGTTGTGTCTGCCGAAAACTAAAAAAAACTAAATATTAAAAATTCTCTCTCTCTCTCTCTTTCTCTCCCTCCCTCCCTCCCTCCCTCCACTCTCTCTTTAAAAAAAAAAAAAAAAAAAAAAGATTTGCATAAGTATCTGCCTACAACTACTCCCACCATGACTTAAAAGGGGAACACTGGTATGTGGCAAACCAGAAACACAAGGTAGATCAATTGGGTATTTGCTTTTATCTATCATGAATAGTAACAGACGAATGACAATACACTATCAGTCACTGGCATTAAGTCAAAACTCTGGGTAGACAACAACACAGAGAAATATTTGATATTTTCCATATTTTGAGAGAAAAACATACAAGGTATTTAATGGTGTGTGCTTTCTAGAAAGTAATGACAAAAGTCCTAGAATAAAATCTAAACTCTCATTTCCTGTCCCTTTTCTTCACAAATTATTTCTCTCTAGAGAGGCCAACATGCAAAACAAAACAAAATAAAACCTTCACTATGAAAAGTCAGAATAACAGATGAGAAAATAAATGTAAAGATCATAATCAAATGGAAAGATTATTCAACCAAGAATAAAACTATTTCAGAGTGGTTTGCTTAGGTGATGTTAATCAGACTTTTCTGTATACAAAGAACAGCAGTATATATTTTTATACTTTCTAACACTAAATAGATCTACTGGGGAAAGAAAAAAGTGCCTAGTTTCCAAATGAACTTTCAAATATGCCTTGTCACGGGGCACCCCATAAATATATACAATTTTATATTTTTATTTGTCTATTAAAGTGATTAATAAATAAATGTGTCAAGGCAGCCTTATGCTTTTTTAGGTAGTGTTCAGATTCTTGACCCAAACTACAGTGCCACAACCCAGGTGCCAGCCCTCTGGTTAAGATGCGTGTCAGTGTGGTGGAGACCAGGGCCCATGTGAGAGTTGGGCAAAGAGGAAATTGCCACAAAGGGAAGGACCCTGCATGGCAGCTCCTTCGGATTACAGAAGACGACAGCTGGTCCTTACATTTTAAGTGGGTTAGTGCATAAGAAAAAACAGAGAGGAAGCCAAGATTTTTCAAAAGTTCAAAAAGGAAAAGAGGGAAAGAGGGAAAAAAAGAGGAAAGAAGGTAAAATGGGAGAAGGAAAGCTTGAAAGGGATAGAGAGTTGCAGAAAGCAGCCTTAGTCAGCCATGCTCCCTGGCTAGACAGTATACAGTCACCTCATGAGGTTCCTAAGTCTGACACGGACACGGACGTCCTAAAAATGAGGGACATCTGTTTCCTTTGGTATGAAGAACAAGAATATGGAATTGATCTCCTCTGGGCCTAGCTGCCACTACCAAAACCAAGAGGAAAACAAGTCAAGCAAAGGTTTAGGTATGGTACACAAAGGTCTAAAATAGCCTCATTTTTTTGTAAGGGGGGAAATTCGTGAACATCCTGCACTACGTATGATTGGTAGTTTCTAGAAGAGCAACTACTAGAGAATATAAAATACCTTGGAATTCAATTCCATTTCCTTCAGAATGAAGTATAATGTACTTTTGATAAGAAAATTAATGTAGAAAGGGAATGAATGTACCAAGTAGACAGCTTGGAGTTCCAGAAAATAATACCATGCTGAATTAGGAAGCAAAGAGCTAGGTGCTGCCCCCAGACGCAACACGTGGTAACCCTGGGATGCTAGGTCTATCATTTATTGTAAAATGGGGATAATACTATCCGATTTTAATAGTAATTTTTGTTGTTGTTGTTGTTCTGGAAACAGGACGCAAGGGCACTTTACCACTGAGCTACATCCCCAGTCCGTTTTACTTATTTTGAGATGGGGGTCTTGCTAAGTGGCTGGGGCTGGCCTCGAACTTAGGATCCTCCTGTTTCAGCCTCCCCAGTTGCAGGGATCACAGGTGTGCACCACCACGATGGCAACCTTATGGTAATCTTGAGGACCAAATTTTAAAATAAGCATGTAAAAGTGCTTTATAACTGCAACCAAATACAATGAGCTACTAGTAAGTAAGGGCATTTTGAAACCTAGGAAGGTACAATTATCACATTATGAAAGAATATATTTTTAAAATCTATGAAATCTAAAAAACTAGGAAGAATTTCTAGTATTTATAATTAGTAGTAATACCAATTTCTTATTTCTTAAAAACCACAGATAATCTTTCTTTATGGATTTTCTTCTTGCTATCCACCCTCACCCACTATGTGGCCTTCATGTTCCACTATATGATACTTTATTTTCTCATACTTTGGTTTAACAATTTATCTTTTCTCAGATACTCTTCAGTCATTCCCCCTGTCCCATTTTTCAGCAATAAACCTGCCCTGTAGGATCTTTTTTTTTTTTAACTTAAAAAATTAAAAGTCACAGCCAGGTACGGTGGTGCATTAATCCCAGCAACAAAAGAGGCTAAGGAGGATCACAAGTTTGAGGCCAGCCTCAGCAACTTAGCATAGCCCTATACAACTTAGTGAGACCCTCACAAAAATCAATCAATCAATCAATAGATAAATGAATAAATAAAAAAAATTAGCCACTTTTTTTAAGGTGTCACTACATAAAACCTTATACTCTATTTGCAGGCCAACCAACACCTCAGTAGCACCCACATAGTTTGTACTTCTTTCTTCCCATAAGGCTATAGTTAGATAAAAATTAATAAATAAAGACTAAACAGATTTTTTTTTTTTCCTTTTTGAGTTCACAGAGAGAAATGATGCTACCATTAGGTCAATTAGTCATCCCCAACAGCTTTATGATATAATTTTCTAAAAACAGAACTGCATGCATCCTCTCTTACACAATGGTGTATGAAATGATTCCTTCATTTAAATTAACCATTTGAAATCACCAAGTACACTAAATTCTCATCTGAACTAATGCATATAACCAGAAAATGTAAAATAAGATTTTAAAAAATTGAGCTCTACTTCTATAAAACCAAGATAAATACTAAATGAATGGATATTACTAATTTATGGATTACAACAACTGATCATCACAAATTCAACTAAAGCTCCTGCTCTACTCTACACTACACGTGAAAACTGACCCTGGGGTGGAGGGGCTCATGTTGGGAAGGACTAGGGAGCACCTTGGACTTCCACGAGACACACAATGCTGATGAGGCTACTGTACCTCAACTTGTAGAGAAAGAATTGAGAGGCTGGAGGAACTCCAGATTTGTTATACTAAAAACCGGAGAAATTATGGAGAAATCTTTGGATAAGAAAAATGTGTTTTGTAAACTCACCATTTTCTATGCTATTTGTGGAAAAAAGAAAGAAAGCCAACAAACCCTAACAAACACCCTTCTAAGTTTCATACTTACAATATCCTTTGTATGTACTTTTTTAAATAAAATTACTTTGATTAAAAGACACAGAATGATGACCCAGATCCCCCAAAATCCTGAAGCAGCAGATATACTATCAGAACCTCAGTTATTTATAGGTTTCTGGTTCCACAACAAGCTGCCTTATATTCCCCATTCCTCCCCTCTAAACATAACAATAACCTGGAAATAATTCAATAGACAATCAGAAGGATTCTGAACTGCAGAAAGAAGAGGTAGCCTGGCCAGGAACCTCAGGATGTAGACACCTTGACCAGTTAGTTCCCAGGGGTTTTACTTTATCTCCTTTATATCCCAGACTCAGCATGAGAAAGATCTGCACCCCTGAACCACCAACTGGCACACAAAAAACAGGAGTTTTTAAAAAAAAGTCTGCTCTCTCTCATCAAGGATGCAGAAGGAGAAGCGCAGCAGTGTCTTAGGGAAACCCATATTCCAGGGGCATCGGCAGGAGCAATCTGCTGCAGAAGAGGCAACCGTGGAACCTGGGCAGATGGACCCCCATTCTTGTCCCCCATCAGGTGATGGCAGGCACGCCCTGCCACACACCCTAGTTATGCCTGGAGGTATAATGTTTTCCAGTCTTCAAACCAGTAACAGGGAACCACCTCAAACTGGTGATTCCTGGCCATCCACTCACTGACAAAATATAATTCAGACCAGGCATCTCCCAGTCTTTCCCCCTCAGCAGAAGGTGAACCAGGCCCAGGGTTACCTGCTCTCTACCCAGCAACAAGAGCCACCCAGACCCCTTGGCTACTTGCTCTTCAGCAGCAGTGGCAGATGGTGGTACAGGTAGGTGGTTCCCTTTCCCCTGGCACTATAAGAGCTGGCATGGAAACTCCAGGGGAACCACCATTCACCCCTCTACTATTGACAATGGGAAGTCCAGGAGGACCAGGGAAGTGCCATCTGCCTTTATTGATGGCACCAGCAGGGATCCAGGAGAAGCTCAGGTACAGCCAGAACAACAAAGTAGACTAAAACAGCATTGAGAAGAACACTCAAAAACTAAATTGCCCTTGAACCTACCACCCACGGAGCTGAGGGTCACACATTAAACCTAAAATAGGACAACTAGCTGGCTAAGTAAAAGACAGAAAGAGGATCAATGGCTGAAAAAATAATATCCACAATATTCAGGATGAATAATTTTTAAAAATTTAAAAATCACTTGTCATATCCAGAACTAGGAAAACCACAACTTGAATGTGAAGACATTCAATGAATGCCAACTTACTGAAATGAATCAGATATTGAGCTGATAAAGAGTTTAAATCAGGGCTGGGGTTGTGGCTCAGCGGTAGACCACTCGCCTAGCATGTGCAAGGCCCTGGGTTCGATCCTCAGCACCTTTATTTATTAAAAATAAATAAAGGTATTGTGTCCAACTACAACTAAAAAATAAATATTAAAAAAATATATTTTAAACCAGGCTACCATAAAAGACAGGAGCTGGCCGAGTGCATAAAAATGCACCACAAAACAATACACAGAATGTAAGGAACTCAATTCACAAGTAACATCATAAGGAGAATGAAAATAAAAGAATAGAAAGAAGATCATGCAAACTTGAACTGAAAAAAGCATGAGTAGTTACATAAATATCAGATAGAGTAGAATTCGGGGAAAAGAAAATTACTCAGGACCATGAAAGATGTTACCCAGAAGGATCAGTCACTAAGACATAGTAATCTTAAAGATGCATGCATCCAAAAATAGCTTCAAAATACACAAAGCAAAAACTGATAGACGTGGGAGGAATGAAGAAACGTTGGAGGGGAGGGAGGGGACCTGGGGGGTAGAAAAGATGGTGGAATGATGGACATCATTACCCTAGGTACATGTATGAAGACATGAATGGTGTGATCAACTTTGAGTACAACCAGAGACATGAAAAATTGTGCTCCATTTGTGTACTATGAATCAAAATGCATTCTGCTGTTATATATAACAAATTAGAATAAGTAAATTAATTAATTAAAAAACTGATAGAGTTAATAGACAAATGCACAGTTCTACTTGGGGTATTTAACACCCCACTCTCAGCAACTAATAGATTCACCAGACCAAAAAGTTAGCAAAGATAAACTAATTAAACAATACCATCAACCAAGAGGATCTATCTGACATTTATAGAACACTCTTTCCAACAACAGCAGAACACAGACTCTTATCAACTGTCATGGAACATTCACCAAGATAAACCAAACCTCAGGCAGAAAACAATAAACTTCAACAAATGTAAGCCAACTAAAATTCATAAAGAATATGTTTTTAGGGGCTGGGGATGTGGCTCAAGCGGTAGAGCGCTCGCCTGGCATGCGTGCTGCCTGGGTTCGATCCTCAGCACCACATACAAACGCCGAAAACTGAAAAATAAATATTAAAAAATGAAAAAAAGAATATGTTTTTAAGTCATAATGAAATCAAACTGGAAATAACAGAAAGACAAGACAGAAATCTACAAATATTTAGAAATCAACACATTTCTAAATAATGCATGAATTAAAAAGTCTCAAAGGAAATTAAAAAACATGGACCGGAATGAAAATGATTAATGCAGCATATCAAAATTTGTGGAAAGCAACTAAATCTGCACCAAAAGGAAAATGTATAGCCCTAAATAAATACCTTAAGAAAGGTCTCAATAATCTGCTTCCACCTAGAAAACAATGGGAAAAAAACCAAAGTGAGCAATGGGAAGGACATAATACAACAAAAGCAGAAATGTATAACATTGAAAACAGAAGAAAAAATATAGATAAAAACTGCTCTGTGGGAAAAAAACAATAAAATTGATAAATCTTTTTGACTAAAATAAAAAGACAATATGCAGGGGCTGGGATGTGGCTCAAGTGGTAGCGTGCTCACCTGGCATGTGTGCGGCCCGGGTTCGATCCTCAGCACCACATACAGACAAAGATGTTGTGTCCACCAAATACTAAAAAAATAAATATTAAAAAATTCTCTCTCTCTCTCTCACTCTTTAAAAAAAAAGACAATATGCATATTGTCCTCAATAAGTTAAAAATAGACTAATCATATGATCTAACAATCTATGGATTAATTTAAAAATTAATTTAAAAAATTATGGATTTTTTTAAACACAATACCTTTATTTTATTTATTTATTTTTATGCAGTGCTGATGATTGAACCCAGCGCCTTACACGTGCTAGGCGAGTGCTCTACCACCGAGCCACAACCCCAACCCCTACTTCTGGATATTGGCCCAAAAGAAATAAAATCCAGATCTTGAAGAGCTACTAGCAATTCCATGATTTTTGCAGCAACATTCAAAATAGCTAAGATGTGAAAATTCTATGGGTGCCTCAACAGATTAATAGATTTTTAAAAATTGTATACATGAATACACATGTGAGCATGCATGGACACACATGTGCGCGCGCGCGCGCGCGCTTGCACACACACACACACACAGTGCCCCTGGGTTAAAGGGTTCCATCCTCAGTACTGAAAAAGGAAAAACAGAAAAAAAAAAAAAGGAGGCATCCATGAGTATGTGACAAGGTGGGTGAACTTTGAGGATATCACACTAAGTGAAGTAAGCCAGGCACCGAATGTCAAATATTATGCAATTCCCCTTATATGAAGCATCTGAAATGATCAAAAGCAGAGGCAATACAAAATTTGAACTTGAAGAAGCAAAGTTTGCCAGGGGTAGGAAGAAATGGAGAGTCAAAAGATCTCACTAACAGTTCTCGTCACAGTAAAATAAAGTTAAGATAGAACAAATAAATCACTAATATCAGAAACAAGACAGATATTG
This sequence comes from Callospermophilus lateralis, assembly GCF_048772815.1. Taxonomy (NCBI): domain Eukaryota; kingdom Metazoa; phylum Chordata; class Mammalia; order Rodentia; family Sciuridae; genus Callospermophilus; species Callospermophilus lateralis. The sequence goes on along the minus strand of NC_135305.1, from coordinate 148,835,336 downwards.
TGGCTCCTATAGCCATTAAAAGGACAATAAGGGATTACTAGAACAACTGAAAAATTTGATAATTTAGTTCTCACATATGACAACTTAGAAACTACTAATGTAAAAAAAATCCATCAACACAAAATAGATACTTTGAATAATCCTATAACCATGAAACAAATTACATTTGTAATGAAAAGCCTCCTGAAAGAGAAATCCCCAGCCCAGTTGTCTTTTCTGGAAAATTTGACCAAATATTTAAAGAATTTATATTAGATTTGCACAATCTTCTTCAGAAAACAGGAGGGAACCCTTTCCAACTCATTTCATGAGGTCAGTATCACCATGAAACCCAAACTAAACAAAGACAGTACAGAGAGAGAGAAAAAGGGAAGAAAGAAAAATTACAAACTAATAAGCTCTCATGGACTTAGACACAAAAATCCTCAACAAATACTGAGTGGTAAAGCACTTGCCTGGCATTGTGAGGCCCTGGGTCTGGTTCCGTATTGCAAAAAAACTAAAAACAAAACCAAAAAAAATCCAAACCCTAAAAACTTCAACAAAATATCAGCAAATTTAATCCAACACTCTATCAAAAGAATTGTAGACCATAAAGGAGAGGAATTTATTTAAAGTATGTGAGAGTGGTTCGGTATTTGAAAATCAACTCATGTAATCCACCTCATCCACAGGCTAAAGATGAAAACTCACATATGATCACTTCAACTGATGCAGAACATCCACACCCAAACCCACACACAAACTCTCAGCAAGTAAAGAACACAAGACAATGACGTCAACTTGATAAAGAACAGCTACAAAAAATGATAACATTGGATTATCATATCAGATTCACAGTATTCCATGGTGAAAACTTGGATGCTTTCCACCTATGAGCAGGAACAAGATAAGGGTGTCTGCTCTTGACACTTGTATTCAACATTGTATTGGAAGTCTGAGCCAGGGCAATTAGGCAAAAAACAAAACAAAACAAAAAACAAAAAAAATAAAAACTAAAAAGAAAAAAAAAAGCATGCAGATTTTGAAACAATAAATGAAACTGTCCCTATTTGCATATAACAATTTACTACATAGAAAATCTCAAAGATGTCTGAAAACACTAGAATTAATAGGTGGGTTGAAGAAGGTCACAGGATATGAGATAAACTCATAGAAATTCATTTCTATATATTAATAATAAGCATGCAAAAGCTGAAAATTTTGGATGATACCATTTATGATCACTCCAAAGAAATTTAAGCACTTAGTTATAAACTTAACAAACATGTACCTAGGGGCTGGGATAGCACAGCAGTAGAGTCCTTGCCTAGCAGCTAGCTCAAGGCCCTGGGTTCAATCTGTAGCAACACAAGGAAAACCAAAAGCAAAACACACACATAATATGCATGCTGATAATCAGAAAATGTTGACGAAAGAAATAAACCTAAGCAAATGAAGAGACACCACATTCACAGATCAAAATCCTCAACACAGAAAAGCTGCCAATTTTTCCCAAATTGATCGATTATTTTAAAGCAATTTCAATCCAAATCCTAATAAAGATGTTTGTATACATAGGTAAGCTTTTTCTAAAATTTAAATGAAAAGACAATAGAACTAGAATAGCTGGAAATTCTGAAATGAAGACTAGATAGCAGGGATTGTTTGAACCAATTCTAAGGCTTACTATGTAGCATTAGTAATCAAGACAGTATGGTGCTGGTGGAGACAGATACATAGACCAATTGAACAGAATGAGAACTCAGAATCAGATACACACAAATACACCCACTTGATTTTTGATAAAGGAGTCCCTAATGGAAGAAGGACACCTTTTCAACAAATGCTGCTAGCACAATAGGACCTTCATAAGCAAAAAATATAAACCTTGATTGAAACTTCATGTCTATAAAAAATTAATCCCAAATTATTACAGTTAAAATATATGAACATCAATTATAAAGTATTTAGAACAAAAATAGGAAAAAATCTTTGGAATCTAGCAACAAGTAATTCTTAGACTGAACATCAAAACTATGAGCTCATTAAAGAAAAAAAAAAACGGGTAAATTGTACCAAATAAAAATTTAAAACCCTTGTTCTGCAAAACACCCATGAAACAATGAAAAGACAGCTACAGATTGAGAGAAAATATTTACAAAAGACATATTTAATCAAGGGTTAGTATATAGAATAAGAACTCTCAAAACTCAACACTATATAAAAGCAAAAAAAAAAAAAATCCAATTAGAAAATCAGAAAAAGATGTATGTAGAAATTTCACTGAAGAGGACATCCGAATGAAAAATAAGCACATGAAAAGATGTTCAACTTCAATAACCATTAGGAAAATAAATTAAGACTACAGTGGACCAGGGTGCAGTGACACGCAGTCACATGGGAGGCTGAGGCAGGAAGATTGTAAGTTGGAAGCCAACCTGGGCAACTTAGTGAGACCCTGTCTCAAAATAAAGAAATGAAAAAGGGAAGGAATGTAGCTCAGTGATAGAGTGCCCTGGTTCAACCCCCAGAACCACAAAAACAGATAAATTACAATGAGATATTACTGCATTCCTATCAGCATGGCTAAAATAAAAAAAAAAAAAAATTAGTGACAACACCATATACCATTGAGGCCATGAGAAACTAGTTCTTTCTTCCATCTTTCTTTTACATGTGAAATGGTGCAGTATGGCAGTTTCTTATGGAACTAAATATGAAATTTCCACATGATCAAACCATTGCATTCCTAGGCATGTATCCCAGAGAAATGGAAATTTATGCTCCCAGTAAAACTTGCACATAAATGTTCACAGAAGCTTTGTTCTCAATAATCAAAAGGTGGAAATACCCAGATGTCCTTCAGTGGATAAATGAGTAAATAAATTATCATCCATCCATCCTATGATATGCTACTCAGCAATAAAATGGTATAACTATTGCTACATACAACAACTTGGATAAATCTCTAGAGAATTTTACTGAGTGAAAAAATGTCAGTTCCTAAAGGTTTCACACTATATTTATCCATTTGTATAACATTTTTGAAATGACAAAATTATGAACATAGAGAACTGATTAGCGATTGCCAGGGGGTCATGACAGATGGTGGGGGATGGGAGATGAGAAGGAAGTAGGTATGGTGATGTAGTCTAGTGATAGAACTGCCCTAATCCTGACTGTGGTATAGATGCACATGAGAAAAATTTATAGACCTAAACACACACACACACACACACACACACACACACACACACACAATAAAACAAGAAACTCAAACAAGACCAGAAAATTGTAGCAATATCAATATACTGGTTATGATATATGATACTGCACTCTTATTGTTGGGGAAATCAAGTAACCAGTACATGGGATCTCTCTGTTTTATTTATTAACTGTGTGAATCATCTACAATTATTTCAAACTAAAAAGTTTAATATAAAAAAAACATGTAGTTCACATATGGCTACATACTTATCATCTCTTTTTTCTGTGTGTGGGTACTGTGGTTTGAACCCAGGGGTGCTCTACTACTGAGATTCATCATCCCCAGGCCTTTTGCCAGTTTTCACTTGGAGAAAGGGTCTGGCTAATTGTTAAGGCTGGCCTTGAACTTGCAACCCTCCTTGCCTCAGTCCCTGTAGCCAGTATTGTGACATGTGCCACCATGCCCAGCTATCATTCATTCCTTTAACCATTTTTTTCAGTTGCTCTTATGTGTGAGGCACTATTTTTTGTATTAGTGGAGTGGTGGGGAGACAGAGGGTGGGTACTGATTAGAGATCTCACCTTCACAAATGTCACAGTGGTGATTATATAGGTCACATTGTGTTGCCTGGGCTGGTCCCAACTTCTGGGTTCCAGTGGTCTTCCTGCCTCAGCCTCCTGAGTGACTGGAACTGCAGGACACACCTGTTGCACTTTGGCTTGCCTTATTTTTTTTGCGGGGAGGGTTGTTGCCATTGTTTATTTAAAATATGTGTCTTTCACTAACAGAGGGCAAAGATGGTGACAATTTTAATTACCACTCTATCTACAGTACCACACAGAGTGCCTGGAACATTCAGTTAACACTTCATAAATGCATGAATGATTGACTGAATCAATCAACAGAAGAGGTGCTAAACAGCCCTAAATAGTTATAATATAATAGAAAAAGTTGTGACTTGATGAAGAATGTCTGTGAAACAGAGGAAGGCACAACTGGCCATGTCTAGAGAGGCCTCCATGATGGGGGTCAACTGGGTCTTAGAAGATGTGAGAGGGAAGAGGAGGAAAACCATTTCAGGCAGAGAGAACAGAGCGCTGGACATAACAGGGGATTAGGAAAAGCACAGCACTCCCTGGGACCAGCCAAGAGCCTGGCGTGCTGGAGCCCACAGTTCTCTACTGAAGTGGCAGAGGACCAATCTAGAAACCTGACTGTGGATGCGACACTAAGGCAATTTGGACTCACAAGTGAAGCATGCGGCCACACTGGAGTTTCTGAAGCCAGGGAAGGATGATCCCATTTGTCTTTTAGAAAGTGAGCTCTGAAGCCAGTGAATGGCTGCACAGCGGGGAGGAGAGAGGAGCTGAGATACAAAGGCAGAGCCTGGAGGGGCAGGAAAAGTCTGCTCTTCATAACCTTCAACTTAACCAGAAAACTCCATCCCCAAGTGCACTGCATTAGTGGAAGTGAGGTCTTCCTAAGTCCTGGCCCAAAAGGCTTGCAACGTGGTTATCTTTAAGTCTGCGTAATGAATCATATCATAGGGCTGGGAAGTAGAACATTTTATTGAACATTTTAGTTGCTCTTTTTTTGCAATCTTCCAATATAAGCACACTGCTTTACAGTTTTTAGTTTCAGATCTTCTTTTCCTAGTTTTAAACAATTTTAAATCTTGAAAAATAAATAACTCTTCAGAGTTCATGAAATCTGGCAAGGTAGTGGTCAACTTTATTAATATTTTGAGCTTTACAAAAATTATCACTTTCACATACTATTCATGATATTGAGGAATTGCACTTATTTTCTCTAAAAATGTAGTGGCTATTTTAGCAAGAAAAAACATGGAGTTTCAGTAATTAAAATATTGACCTCCAGAGAGAATGAATTGAAAACCTGAACTATAGAGAATAAATAACTAAATATTTTCCATACATTCTGTATATTTCTATAAATGCAATGGTTATGACAACATGTAGAACCAGTGGAATGGTAACTCTATAATGTAATAGGTTGGCAGTGCTACCCCTCTTCTTCCCCTAAAAAAATAAACTCTAGCAGGTTGGAGTGGGAAGAAGAGCAAAGGAGTTAAATATAATTAATTCTGGGGGCTGGGGCTGTAGCTCAGTGGCAGAGTGCTTGCCTTAGCACATGTGAGGCACTGGGTATGATCGTTGGCACCACATAAAAAAAACAAAATAGCCAGGCGCGGTGGTGAACGCCTGTAATCCCAGCAGCTCTGGAGGCTGAGGAAGGAGAATCGCAAGTTCAAAGCCAGCCTCAGCAAAGGTGACATTCTAAGCAACTCAGTGAGACCCTGTGTCTAAATAAAATACAAAACAGGGCTGGGGATGTGGCTCAGTGGTTGAGTGCCCCTGAGTTCCAAACCCAGTATCCCCGACCTAAAAAAAATTAATAAACAATTAATTTTGGATTCAATAAAGTGACTCCTTATTCCCCTGGCTTTCTTTTCATACCATGTGACAATATTTTTTCTTGGTACTGGGGACCAAGTCCAGGGCTTCACACATACTAAGCAAGCACTCTACCACTGAGCCACATCCCCAGCCTTTTAAATTTTGAGACAGGGTATTGCTAATTTGTCCGTACTGGCCTTGAACTTGTGATTCTCCAGCCCCAGCCTCCAGAGTAGCTAGGGTTACAGGTGTTTGCACCACCATACCTGGCTCCACATGACAAATTTCTAACAGCAAAGAGAAATTCAGGAGTACGAAGTACAAAGAGAAAATGATTATGAAAAGAACATATTCTTCATGCAAAGAAAATCATTTTTGTAGGTATTTTTTTTTGCTTCATTTTACAAGGAACAGAGACATTTAAATAGTTTTTGTAAACCTCACAGATGGATATTAAATGTTATTTTTGAGATCTTTTTACTATGGAAAATGTTAAACATAAGGAAAAGTAAACGGAAAAGCAGGATGGACTGCCTCATTCCCACCTTTACCAGCTGTGGCCTCAAGACCCACCCATTTCCCAACCCACCCATGTTTTGAAATAAATCCTAAGTATGTTTTTCATCTGTAAATATTCAGCATGTATGTTTAAAAGACACAGACTAGAGCTGGGGGGAGCTTAGTGGTAGAGTGCTTCCCTAGCACTTACAAGGCACCACACACACACACCCCACACGATTTTTTAAAAACATAAGTACACCATTAATACATCTAAAAATTTAACAAGAATTCTTTAACATCACCAAATACAAAAAACAAAATTTCACATTTTCCAGAATGCCTTACAAATTTTGTTCTATTGTTTCTGTATAAGTCTAAATTATGTCCAAATGTTGCAGCTAGTTAATGTGTCTGACTTTTGTTTTAATAGCAATAATTCAACATATTTGAAAAAGTAAATGTTTTAATGAATTTAAATACTTATATCCAATAAAACAGGAGTAAAGAATCAGAGGAAGTCACCCTCACTGAGCAGCGTTGACTTGCTGTGCTATGAAAGCCTGGACACCTGGTCAAATTAAGCACACTTAGGGAAAGTGGGGGTGATTTCATTTTTGTCTTTTTTCAAAACCTTTCCTTTAACACTCATAGTTTTTAATACAATTTTTTTGAGGAAGTTTAATAAACCCTGCTAACAAAACCCTTCTGTGATCTCTCATTTGTTTGCTTCATATTTTCTCTTTTATTTTGGCCCAATACTTGTTTCTTCATCTGAAATTAGCTCGAGATCACAGGATTTCAGAGTTGGAAGGGATCATGTGGCTTTCTGATCTCAGAAAGTAGGCAGCTTTGATATTAGGGTAATCTAGGTGCTCCCAGTGAGAAGGGCACCACGAGGATACCACCTGCTAATGCTGCAGACCGAGTTATCGTTGGTTCTCAGACACTCCCTGCAAATATGATTAGGAGCAGTTTTAGTAGTGTAACAGGAAATAACTTTGAGTTTGATCGTTTTATAAAGGTTGGTAAAGTTGGTATTTCCTTTGACATGTTGAAATGACCTTATTTTACAAGTAATAAAGTAGTACATTTAGCTCAAGATTTGAAGTAATAAAGCTGGACACCTATCATGCACAGAAGCATGCCAGAGTCTTTCCTCAGCAAATACTGGAACAAATGGCCTTGTGGGCTATCAACAAGTAAAACATGCAATATAACCTATGTGATGGTACACTGGTATGAGCCATTCTAAATCTTAGGAATTAATAGGTCTTCTGAAATGTGCATATTAAGTTTAAATAGTAGTTCTTAGGTTTTTTTTTTTTTAATTATTACATAGTGGTTCCTTGCACATCTACTAGTAAATTCTAGGCAGCACTTCACAGTGCAGTAAATTCACTAATTAGAAGCAAAAAAAAAAAAAAAATTTTGAATGGAAAATCAGGAGTCTGAGCACAATCCACGTATGTGACACTTTACATTAAACCTAAGAATTAGAATGCCCAGTAAAACAATTAAAAAATACTTCTTGAGTATTTCATATATGTAGAAACCTATATTAGGAACATTTTGCACACTAAAATAACTTGAATGACACCAAATTAAAGCATTAATTAGCTTAAAGGAAATACTTAAAGGTAACAATTTAGAGAAGGGGATTTTTGAAAAAGTTTTTTAAACTCAGTCCTATAAAAATTCCCTAAAGATCCTAATTGGAACAAGTTATACTTATTCTATGTATGTACAATATTTCAAAATATACTCTACTGTCATGTGAAAAAAATTCCCTAGAATTTATTTGTTCCAAGCTCTACAATATAAACAAAATCCTAAACAATCCAAATAAACACAAACCAGTATAAACCTAACAAATTTAAATACCAACAATGCTCTGATTTCAATCCTGTTCATTTTTATTGCTTAGATTGACTTCACTCATTTTCTCCTAAAACCCCTAATGTATGAATTGTTCTTTATCCTGTGTACTGTCTATTTTTCTGATTTACCAAAATACAAAACTTCGAGGGGCTGGGGCTGTAGCTCGGTGGTAGAGCGCTTGTCTAGCATGTGTGAGGCTCTGGGTTAGATCCTCAGCACCACATAAAAATAAATAAATAAAATAAATGTATTGTGTCCATCTATGACAAAGGAAAAAATATTTTTAAATTCAACCTCTTATTATTTTAAAACAAAGTGAAAGCAGGAGTCATAGTAAACAGAATCCACTAGATTCCAGTGAGGCCATTACAGGGTTGATTTGTTCAGTTATCAAACAAAAACACAGGGGTAAATTGGATACCACATTCTAACACATCTATCCATCTTACCTGGCTCATAAAGGAGAAATAGTGTTCACATAAATACCTCTGCATATTCTGACAGTTTTGGAAATGTCAGCTAAGAAATGCAGTATTGACAGGGTCTCTTTATATGTTCAATAACACGAACGATATGCGCAATTCAAACTTTTTGATCTTATGATCCTGTTTTTACCATTTGCACATGCCTCTCCCTCAATGCATATTTGAAACAGTGGAATCTCTCAAAGAATCCTCTTAACTGCAAAACAAATCATGGTAAATGAATACTAATACGGTTAAATGGCTTTAGAAATGATAATATTTTAGTTTCCCATACTTAGTACTATTTATTTCCCATTTCCCTTTTTGTCATGCTTTGTCAAAGTTTGTAGCCTGTTTATATATATATATAAAATATGTGTGTGTGTATTTCTTTAGTCCTTTATTGAATCACTCATCGAATGTCTTTAGTGATTTTTCTTTTGTTAATGCCCAGCTACCCTTTCACCTTGTCAAGATAATTAGAACTTTAATCTGCTTTTCCAAGGTGCTGGCTAGTTAAGGATCACTAGCAAATTTCATAAGCTTATTCAATCATAGCATATTCAATCACTTAGTCACTAACTAAAACTTAGCAAAAGTTTACTGAGCCATATCTATTTTTCGAAAGCAGCTTCGACTGAATATGAGAATGAAAATCTATATTTGAGGGTCAGATCAGGCTAGAAATGTAAAACTTAAAGTAGATTAGATTAAAGAGTTTGAAATACAGCCCTTAGAATAATGGACAAGAAATATCCATGAACTAAAAGTCTGCAGTTATTGGTTACTTTGGATACGTCTAACATTTCTCATTTCTGAGTGACATTCTTAAAGGGCTCCAAATCATGAGATTTGAGTGCAAAATTTGAATACTAACAACAGAAGAATCAGAATAGATTGGAATAGGAGAGGTAGGAAGGAAGGAAGGCTGGTGACAGTCTAGGAGAAGTGTAGCTGGAGCTGGTCTGGAGCTAATGGAGCTGGTCTGGAGCACAAATGAAGATTAAGCAGAGAGCCATGTGCTCAGGGAGATAAGGAGGCAAGTCCTTGCTACTGGATGGGACTGTTAGAAACTGGAACGTGTTTCTGGAGGGTGGAGAAAAAAGGAGATACAGTGAGTGCCTTTGTTACCACACCCAGGGAATAATGGCATTTACTCGTCCTGGTTTAAAAAAAAAAAAAAAAAGTTCCTAGAAACCACATTGTCATGGTCTATCTGCTATAGAATCTTCTTGTGACTGGAGAGAAACCTAGAGTCTATATTGGAGATAGAGAGAATGACCAAGGAGCTCTTAGAACCCTTTGCAAGAACAGTGACTATGAAAAAAATCCACAACACTGCAGGCTTGAAATTAATTGGAAGAAGTATCTTTTGAGGTAGAAAGATGAATATTTGTTGAAATGGTGGTACTCTGTTCAAATGAAAGAAAGCAACTTATAAAATAATATATGCAAGAGAACCCATCCTAATTACTATTTTTAAAAATACTTGATCTAAAAAAAAAAGTCTGGAAAGTTACATGTCAAGTATATCTGGGAATAGAATATAATTTTTTATGTTTCAATTGCTCACATGTGTTTTCTGTTGATAATTTTGCAAAAAAGAATGCATTACTTGTACAGTTGTTAAAAAAAAGATATAAGAGGGGCTGAGGCTGTAACTCAGTGGTACAGTGCTTGCCTCACATGTGTGAGGCACTGGGTTCAATCCCCAGTACCACATAAAAATAAATAAAGATACTGTGTGTTCATCTACAACTAAATTTTTAAAAAATATTTAAAAAAATGTGCAGTGGCACATACCTGTAACTGCAGTGGCTCAGGAGGCTGAGGCAGGAGGATCCCAAGTTCAAAGCCAGCCTCAACAAAAGCAAGGTGCTAAGCAACTCATTGAGACCTTGTCTCTAAATAAAATACAAAATAGGACTAGGGATGTGGGTCAGTGGTCTAGTGCCCCTGAGTTCAATCCTTGGTACTCCTCCCCCCCACCACACACACACACACAACAAAAAAGAGCTAGGACTTCCTGTCTTTAGTTGCAGAGAGGGAAAAAAGAGTTAAGAGGAAGAAGGGAGATCTTTGCTTCCACATCTGCATTTTCGAGGTCTTATTATTGGGAACCCCCAGCTCCAGGACTAACAAAGAACTGATTTTTATTACTTCTGAAGACAGGGAATTTATAATTTCAAAGTGATACATAGTCATCATTACTTCTGCAGATGTTATCACAGTGCCTGCTACACTATAGAACAGATTACTAATAAATTAATATTCTACAGAAAATACAAAATATTATTTGGGGGCATCTTTTAGAAAGAGAAAAGCATTTGTATAAAAATTTGTATAAAAATACTTAAACTGACGATTATGAACTAACTTTGAAACAAAATATTGTACTTGATTTCCCACTAATATTAGCCCTCAAAATGCACACCTTGAATAATCACAAGAAACCTGGACTCAATGGGCCTAACTAGTGGTCCATATAATTACACCATGTAACTGCTTTTAGGAGCTGATGCATTTAAAAGAATGAGCAAAGATATGTTCAATACATCACCAAGAATGAAATATTTATAGAGAATGAGAGGATAGAGATTAATCTTCCTATATATCCTTGAGGTAATACAGGTATTTTCTAATTCTCATTAGTCTATCTACTACTAAAAAGCAATAATACTGCCAAGTGTGGTGGCTCACACCGGTCATCCTGGTGGCTTGGGAGGCTCAGACAGGAGGATCCCAAGTTTGAGGCCAGCCTCTGCAATTTAGCAAGGTCCTAAGCAACTTATTGAAACCCTGTCTCAAAATAAATAATAAAAAAGAGCTGGGGATGTGGCTCAGTGGTTGAGCGCCCCTGGGTTCAATCCTTGGTACCAAAACACAAAACAAGCAGCAGTAATAGCATAAATTCTAAAGCAAGCCTTTCAACATAAGTTTCCTCAACTTTTCTCCATTCACCTTGAAATTCCTGCAATACTTACCTTCATCCCTCCCTCTTCTTTTCAGGTTAACTACCTCAAAAGAACAAGAACAACTGGCCTCCTAATTCTTGATCCCTTGACCTTCTCTTTCCATTGTTTTTCTTAAATCTTTCTTTTTCTCCTTACCCACCCTTCCTTTCTGGCCTGAGTCTGCTCAAGGTCTGGTCTGCTGAGGGAAGGAGGGGGTGGCCTCCCTCATGGGAAGCAAGCTCCCCAGCTCCAGCCTCCTCATCTCCAAATCCAAAGAGGATTCTTCTGGGCTCCTACCTTCTGTAACCTCGAGGCAGCACCTCCTTGCGAGGCTCTTGCTTCTTGCTTTGGTGCTCCTGAGCTCCTTTCCAACCACCTGCTGGCTACTGGTCCTCCTCCCTCCTCTCTTACCGCAAACGCCCATGCTGGGCTCAGCTCCCTACGCTTTGGTTTCTCTGGTTCATCTGATCCACTCCTGAGCTTTTAGCTCCCAAGCTCTTAATGCCCTCGATAAATCTCTCCCAAGCTGCTTTTCTTTTTTTCCACTGAGGCTGGCCTAGTTCTGGAAACTCATTACCAGTCCAAGTTCTCATTCCCAATCTCTTTCTTCCACTAAGTCAGTCTACAAAGGGTCCATGGAGTAGTCTTTCAAAGGCTCTGATGGCATCCGTCTCTTCTATTCAAATATCTTAAATGGCTCCCCACTATCTACCATTCAAAGTTCAAACTCTTGGTATGTGATTCAAAGGCCTTTGATTTGTCCCTGTCCTTAAGTATTCTGCACTTGTTCACAACCTCTGAACAGGGCTAAAAAATACATGGATTATGTCCCACCCTATCTCATTCAGACTCCATTTCCAAGTAACAGAAGTCATGGCTTCCTTCCTCACATACAGAAAGTCCGTGACAACTTCTTGATGGTGTTGATGTCCCATGCCTTGATTTTAAAGGGCATGCTCACTTCTTAATTTCATTAACTGAATATGACTAGCAGTCAGGGTCTTTATTATTTGTTCTCCACAGTGCCTTCGAGGTAGCAGTTAAATTCAGACTGTTTATCTGGAATGAAGGACTACCTGGCCAGCATCTGAGCATAAGCCTGCCTCTGCTTTATTTCTGAGGAAAAGGCCTAGCAAATAAATCAGCTAAATAAACAATATTGCGTGTGTGTGTGTGTGTGTGTGTGTGTGAAGAGATGCTGAATAAATGACTCAAAAGAAACCATTTAAAAGCATTTTCATTTGAATTATACCCGAGGGAATTAAAACACGTTCACACAAAAACTTGTAAATGGATGTTTACTACAGCATTATTCATAAATTGCCAAAAAGTGGAAAGAACTCTAACATCCATCAACTGGTGAAGAGATGAACAGAATGTGGTATGTTCATACAATGGAATATTATTTTGCAGTAAAAAGAGTGAAGTACTGAAGCATGCTACAACATGGATGGATTTTAAAAACATAGAGGAAGCACGGTACAATAGTTAGGAATACAGGTCAGGAATGAGTTCAAGTCTAGATTCTGCTACTGACCATGAGCAAACACCTAACCTCTCTGAACATCAGGGCACATCCCCTTAGAGTGTGGGTGTGCATGCAAGCACACCTGTGTCCACACATAGAAGAAGCCATCAATGCCTTCTGAGATATTTTAGCATATAAAGTACAAATTGCAACGCCTGGCATCACTGAGCGCTCGATAATCAGCAACTGTTATTGTTGTGGTCTAAACTGCGGAGTTAATGGCTGGTCTTATTTTACAAGGTATGTTTAAGGCTAACCCGGAATTTTTTTAAAAAGGCATTTTTATATTAGGTTAACTCAATTAAGTGCGCTTTCTGTATGTTTTTCTAGCATCAATCATATGGGTCTTTACAGCACTGCACTAGCCAAATAGTTCAATTTTCTGCTTATTAATTAAGTAAAAGACAGTCTTATTCAGAACTAGTACACCAGCTTGACACAAGTAAATAGTCACTATTTACTGAATAAGTGTACAAGAAGCATGCTATTACTGGCTGCATCCAAAACCAAACATTAATGCAAATCAAAGCATTAACTAGACAGTGTCTCTACGTTCTTATCCATTTTGCACTTCAAGGTTTTTATGTTTATTTGGGTGTCCTAAATGCTCTTTGTAATCAATACAAAGGAATGTATTTCAAAAGATAGATGACTGATTGACAACTGAAGCAAAAACCACCCAACTTAAGTAACAAGCATTCCTATGTTTAAGCTATATTTTATCTTCCCTAATAGAGTTCTCCAGCAGATTGGGTGTTTTTTTTTTTTCTTTTCTTTTCTTTTCTTTTTTATTTTTATTTATTTATTTTTTTAATTTTTGAAAGCAGTGTTCTTTTGCAATTAATTTCAGTATCCCTTCATAGACAGTAAGTTGGGGGTACAGCTCAGTGGTGGAGCACATGCTTAGCATGTATAAGGCCCTGGATTCAATCCCAGGCACCATAAAAGAAATAAAGAAAGAAAAAAACCATATGTATGTGTATATGTACTTATTTGCATAATACACATAGTTTTTCATAGAGAAAAGCAAACGTATCAATCTATAACCAAATACAAAATCATTTTCCTTTATATTAAACTTGGCCCCATTTGGAATAATATCTGGATCCCTTCAGTATCACCAGGATTACTGACTTGATTTCGGTAGACATGATGGAATAGATCTACTTTGTCTTCTTTCCCTTCAAATGGTAGATACCAATGATAGGAACTGTGAAAGATATAACTGTAAGATAAGGTCCTATATTCAAAATCTTTACATGAGTGAAGATATAACAGCGAATAATATACAACGCCACACACATTTTTGTTCATTGCTTTGTGTAATTAAAAATCACCTGGGAGTTTGCAGGGCAGGGGCTGGGGCTCTGTGCTAGAGCGCCTGCCTAGCATGTGTGAGGCACTGGGTTCGATTTTCAGCACTGCATATAAATAAATAAAGATCCATGGACAACCAACAAAATATTTTTTACAAATTCCCTGGGAGTTTGCAGCAAAAACAGTAAGAGATGAAATAGGGAAGGCTTCAAACAGAAAGTGAACTTGTCACAGGGTCTTGAAGGAAAGGAACAGGCAGAGGTGCTCCGGAGGAGGGCTTTTTGGATCCAGTAAATAGCAGCACCAAAAGCACAGACTCCAAGTTTGAGAGACTCCATGTTTGAGAGGCTGACTTCAGAGACCAGCAAGGATGGGTCCAAGTACACAGGAAATGAAGCGGGATGAACAGTGTGGGGACAGATTAGGAAGGGTGTTGACAGCAAGATAGAAGGAGGTGGATGTAAAGTAGTGGAAAACCATCAGCCACCTAAGCTCCCCGCACAGGGGAGTGGCCCACTGGAAGGAGCTTTAAAGAAGGATCTTCAGGGAGCTTTAGAAACAGGACAGGGACCCAAACACACAGGGTATCTAGGTGGCAATGTTGCGAATATAAAGTTAGGGGCTACCAGAAATGGGGAAAAGACAGACTAATTCAGGAGCAGGCCACAGGGCAGAAGGGTTAGGCTACAGATTAACACCCAGAAACTTCAAGCTCTAGAAATATGTTCACAAAGGCTAAACATCTTTCAAGTAGGATAGAGGCAGTTTCAGTGTTTGGTTAAGTCAATTTATTGTAGGTGTCCCTCAAATTTTACATCTGCTTTGCTAACACGTTCCATAAAAATTTGCTTATGTAAGAATTAACTGTACTGTTTTCAATTCATGAATGAAGTTAGCTGACCCATCACAGGACAGTGAACCCCCAGGGATGCAGAGCAGAAACAGAAAAACATTCTTCTTTATGCTCAAATATATATTCTCTGTGGTCTGGTTCCACCAAGGCAAAGAACAAAAACTTGTCTTTTTTAGCTGATCTTAAGACACAGTCTTAACTTTTTCTGATAGTGGTCTGCTCAGAAGAAAATGAATACACAAACACGCACATACCTTAGGAAAAATGAATTTAAAAAGAAAATCAACACTTTGCCACGTTGATTTCCTGAGTTCTATCCAACCGGGAGGAAATTCTCTTAAGTGAAACAGAGAAAAATGTTGCTAAAGCTAAATATATTGGACCATGGAACCATTTTGACTAATCATTATTAAATCTATAGCCAATGGCCCCTTTTCTGCCACCCCCTTAGGATGGGCAGCACAAAATATAGTTAGAGGAGTGGCTCACTCAGTGGATGTCATTCATGTGGTCCTATGGTATTTGCTGAATTTTTCTGTCATTATAACACTGATTCTATGGCCTGTGCATGTTTCATGTGTTATTAGCTCTCTGCTAATGATCATTTCCTGGTGGAGCCACAGATGAGGATTGGAATAGCCAAAAAGAACAACAGGGAACATCACCATTATCACTCCTTTGTCACGTGTGACCAACTTTGTGCTTTTCACACATTATTTCATTTAATCATCACAACAATTGTGTAAGGTGGATGCTGTTGGTTAATGTCCACTTAATAGTTGAAGAAACTGAGGTTTAAAGGGATCTGTACAAGGTCATAAAACTAGCAGATGGCAGACATGTTCATCTGTCCTGCTCCTTAAGTTGTTATGGTGCCAACTCCAAATATAAGTGACCAAAACCAAACGTAGGAAATAGAAGGAAGCTGGGCATGCTGTCACCGGGTAAGGTTAGGGAGGGGCACCAGATCCAAGAGCTGTGTTGTCAGTGACACAAATGGCAGGCTGCCTGGCTCCTTCAGCTGAAAACACTGCACTCTCTTCAGGAAGAGCAGTGGGACCCCACTATGAATTGGGAGTTGTACAGGCCCTTCTTTCAGCGGGACAATTTATATGACGTTACTATTTGATGATATCCACAGAATCTCCATATCCTCAGTTTGGTTATATTAAAAAAAAAAAAATACACTGTCAGGTGCAGTGGTGCACATCTGTAATCCCAGCAACCTGGGAGGCTGAGGCAGGAGGACAGCAAGTTGGAGGCCAGCCTCAATAATTTAGCAAGGTCCTAAGCAACTCTGTGAGACCTTGCCTCTAAATAAAAAACAAAAAGGGCTAGGAATGTAGCTCCGGGATTAAGTGCCCCTTGGTCCAATTGCTAGTACCAAAAAATAACTAAATAAAAAAATGCTGCTACTTAGATTAGCAGATGAACTAGGCTGGTTGGTGACATGAAAATTATTTTAAAAGTATTTTCTTAGATTATTCAGTGACCTGAGCAACTTGTATAACTCCTGCCAGTAAACTAACCTTCTAAAGGCACTTCGTAGTACAAAAAATATATTCATAAGACACTTCTAAAAATAACTCTCCACTGTAATTCCCTCCTTATGCATCTGGGCACAGATGTCATATTTCCTCCACAAAGCTTCCTTTTATGTTGCAACAGTAAGAATCTCAATTTCTAACTGAACCAGAACAATCTAGAGCTACTTACTCCTTCACAGGAGAGGATCACTTTTTTTTTTTTTTTTTTTTTTTGAGTATTTTCTGTAATAGTCTGAATGTGATGGGACATCCTTACATCTTAGTTCTGCAACATTCTTAAATAAAAAATAAAGCAGTTGTGGTTTTAAATTCTGCCTCCCCTCCCCCTTCTTTTTTCAGCTAACACGCGGCCTTCCACAAAAGTGTCAGTGTGATCTTTGCAGACCAGAGATAAGGAATATGACCACGGGAAACTAAAGAACAGAAGATTAAGCACATGTCAAGTCACTCAGGAGCGTATGCAACCAGGAAACTGTTAGGACTGGTTAAATAAACATGCACAAATTAATAGGATGCAGTTAGTAACTTCCACTTTTCCCTTGACTGGTGGCGTTTTTGGCAGGCAGCCAGATAATCTGCAATAATCTGTCACTGAGAAGCACCACCCACTTCCTCTGCCCCTGCCCCACCCCCACCCAAACTATGACTGGGATCCTCTGGACTGGGAGTCTAACATTCAAATGACCACAAAAGGCCCCTCTCTCTAGGAAAACTGAAATTGACATAATTTGTACTGTTCAGTCTTTGACAGTTATAAATCTTGAGAGAAAAAGCACATGCTACCTGCTCCATATTTCAAGGATTATTGGAAATGTTAAATTTCCTTTTTTATGTATTAGACAGCTCCTCCCCCTCCCAATGAGTAGCAGCCACTGTAATGACGGCTGAAAGAAAAACTCACCCTAGGTATAATGTTAAGAGCTAATTTACACATAGAGTATGTAAAATATTAGGAGTCTCGACATTAGGGTTACGTTAGCTTACACATTTCATTTAAACTTTGTTCAAAGAGCCTAGCAAAGTTGGTAAAGAAACTGTTAAAACAGCTTTTCCACTTTATAGAATGTTTTGCATTGACTTTTAAAAATGTACAAACTATGAGATGTTAAATTAAAAAAAAATCATCTACTTTTCTATTTCATCTAACTTCATTTTATGAATTAGAGTAGTCCCACAAATTATTAGTTTCCTCATGGCTATTTTATTTTCATACTTCCCCCCACTTTCCACATGTTTTATTGGTGCATTATAATTATATATAATATTTTATACTTTAGTAACTGACCCTATGTATTAAAATGATAAAAAATTACAAAACAAAGTAAATATGAGTAGATGCTCTGATCTTTTTGTCTGTTTTTGAATGTAATTTGGTATTATATTCAAGAAATTTCTTTGCTTTCTCTCCTGTTTTCTTTTTTTCTGTGAGAGAATACAAATATTAACTATGAATATTTTTAAAGATCTCTAGGGTGGATAGTTGGCCATTTTGAGAGGCTTAATTTTGAAATATGTTTTAAAGTAATAATATCATTCATTAGCATAAACTGCATCCATCTAATAAAGATGAACCTTTAGCATTTAAAAATTGTTTTGTTTAAAGGAGTCTTCTGCTAAGATTTTGATATTTTATTGGCAACTCAGCATTTACCTTACTTATCCAGAAGAAAGGAAAAATTTTAAAAGCCTGATTTTTTAAAAAAGTTGACACTTGTAGAATATAAGGCTACAAATTAAAATAGAGGATATGAATCCAATGCCTTTCAATTCTGATTGTGCCTAATGGGACTTTGGGTTAAGGCCATAAATATTCACATGAAATTCAACAGGGAGTTTACTCCTGTTTATTCACAATGCTTACACACAAATCATATTCACAATAAAACACTGAAAGTAAAAATTCCAACTAGGCTTACTCACAGTCGATCTTCTCAAATGCGTGTTCTATTATTTCCAATCCAACACATTAAAAACTATAAAAATTCTTTATTTAGCCATTGCAATCATTAAGTCTGCCCCAGAGATGGCTTTCTTTAAACAGCTGCCTCTTACTCACAGGAAAGATAAAATTGAACTATACTCAAGTTATGAGAACACCACTAGGCTATTAAGCACCTTCATCCCGAGAAAGGAAGTTATTATAGACACTTAGTTTTTTGTAAGTGAGACTTAAAGTACTTCCTGGTCAGACAGTTAACGTCAACAGCACTTTATGCAGCTTTATATTTCAACATTTTGGAAAGAATTTTCTGAAAACCTTTTCCAGAACTTTCCTCCTAGTCCCTTTAAAAGAGAAAAACTTGCTCAAGCTAAACGAATCTCCTGTAAAAATCTATGATATTTTATCAGTGTTTACCACTATGGTAGCATATAAAATCAGAATAGGTTACTGTTATTGATAACAATATCGGTTTAAGTTCCAATTATTTTACATTTATGCACTCTCTGCTCCCCTGCCCAATGTGCTAGAGTAACATTTCACAGGATACAATGTTAGAAAGAAAAAGAACAGAAATGAAAGGACAACTCACCAATTCCTTGGTAGTGAAGAAAAGGCAAATAACCATTCACATCTTAACTTTCAAATCTACAGTTCTCTCTTAAGTTTATATATTTATTAAAAAAAAAAAAAAAAAAAAGCAACTTCCAGAAACCTCCTACAATAAGGAACTGCAGATAAAAAGAGCATGAGGGTGCTGCACGTTGCTATCAGCCCTGTGAGCTGAAGCATTTCCTGTCGCACCGCCCATTGGCTCTCACAGGTGCAGTGCCTATGGGCGGCGCCTCTCTAGGCTTCCAAAAGTGATCCGCTAAAGGGGATTTGAAGGTTGACACAACCCATGTTTGGAACATTTGGAGCAGAAAAGACAGAACTACCTTGGGAGAATGCTGAAAGCTTTGAGCTTCCCAAACTAGGCTGGTTAGGAATTGGTCATTACCTCAATTCAAGGGCTGGAGTAAATCCTACTTTAACAGGGTTTCCTGATTTTTTTTTTTTTTCAAGGTGCACTATTTATCAAGAATGTTTGTGACTTCAGATACTTATTCCCTTCTTTGCCCAAAGTGCAGTTCTAGAAAATGATAATGAACAAAACTGAGTCTTGGTGGTGGTCATTCACATAGTGGGTGGTTGAGGACTTTGTATATAATGAGAACACTTTCATAAAAGCAGAGACTAAAGAAATTTGGATGGAAATTTGGAAAGTCGATGGTAATTAGCACTTACTACTAAAAAGCATTGAAATGAACTCTGCCGCTTTAAGCCAAAAAGAACTTTTCCAGAACCTAGTACATAAAAATAAGAATTTGTACGTTTTCAATGTTTCAAAAAAAGCATGTTGGAGGCAATGGCATATGCTCCAGCAGGGAAAGGGAAAAACTTCTCACCATGAGTCACCAGTGACTAAGTTCTTTTAATTCAGGCTTAAAACACATTTCAAACCCAATTACTAGTACATGCAGAAAACTGATAACAACCCCAAATTAACATCAGAAGCTTGATTTGACCAATTTTCAGGGTCAAAATTAGCATCTAAGAAAAACAAATGAAATGTTTAAAGGGATAATGCTCCTGTACCAAATCTTATTATTATTTTGGTCTTATGAGTCTTTAATGCCTAAGGCCATGTCAGCAAGCTTCCATTAGACTTTGTTCCAAAGAATAGTTTTCTTAGGTTTTAGCTAGACTGAGACACAATCATCTTGGATGTATGGTAGGATGGTAGCAATGACTTTTTATTTGCATTCAATTAAATAATAATATAGCAAATTCAAGGCTGCTCAAGGAAAATGAATGTAGTTCGGGTGTGGTGGCTATATAATCCCAGCTTTTTGGAATACTGAGGCTGGAGACCCACACATTCAAAGCCAGCCAGGGCTATTTTGCAAGACGCTGTCTCAAAATAAAATGAAAAGGGCTGGAGATGCAGCTCTGTGGTAGAATGCTTGCTTAGTTAGCATGGGCTAGGCCCTTAGTTCAATCTCTCCTACAAGAATAAACAGAAAAAAAAAAAAAAGTAAAACCCCGAGTAAAGTATATAAATATATTCTATTCTTCCTAGCCAGTAAAGTCAACTGCCTTGAACTTTACTTCTTTATGTTTAAAATAACAAAACCTGTTTTAGTTAACAAATTGGAGGAATTCCCAAAGCCAAATTTATCTGCTAGTCATGCAAATACTTACTAAGTGACTACTACATGCTAGTCAATTGTTCTGTGAGTTAGGGCTACAGCAATGAATGAAACAAAAAATTTCTATCTTCAGGGACCCTAAATTCCACCACAGGAATTTAAGACAAACAGACAACGTATTTTGGTAGTGTCAAAAGGTGGCAAGTGCTATGCAGAAGAGTTCAATATGAAAGATGGAGACAACAGTAAGTTTATCTGTGTGTGATTGCAAACTGCTTCCACTACAAAGTGGGGCACTTGCTTTGCTTTGAAAGATCAGAGTGTTAAGCTTTTTCCAGACAGACTCAAGTGAACGACTATCTCTCTTGCAAATGATAGATTCTTACTTCATTTGTTGCTAATACCCACAGGAAGGAAAGAAAAATTCCAAAGACCCATCTAATAAAACCATCACCTAAGGAAATAAAATAACAAATCCTAAATATTAGAGTCAAAATGCACTTTAGGGAATATCACCGATGCTTAAACAGAGCATACAAGTTTCCGTATATTTAATACCACAGGCATCAATTTACCAACCGTCAGGGTCAGAAGTGAATTCTTCCCTTAGGAATGATCCTTGTTATGTTCACTGGCAGCAATAACTTTGTTTTATAATTATTTGTATAAATATAATTGAATATTATTTTGAACTGAGTATTTAAATTTAACACAATTCAACAATTAAGATACCATTTGCAAGGCACTTGTTAAATGTGTGTTAAGACACTCTTTTTAGCATCAAGAAGATGGATGTCTGGGAAGGCTAAGACAAGTATGAACCCTATAGTGTGCTGTCAGGAGAACAGCACGTAATGAGAAGAAGTACAGATCAAATACTTAGGTAATCTAAAGGAGAAGCATCAGGAGGATGATCAGAGGAGGATCCTAAAAAATGGCATTAGAGGTAGGCCTCCAGAATGAGGCACAGAAGGCGTCCTGGCAAAAGAAAGGGCAGGAACAAAGGCGCGCAGGTCGTTCTGGTTGTGGCAAAGGACATGCATATATAAATAAGTAAATAAATAAATAAATAAATAAATATGCACATACACACATACATATACATACGTATACATGTACATTTACACTCACATGCGTGAGTATATCTAAGACTATATTAGGATATGTGCATATGAGTATGTGTGTGTGTGTGTGTAATAAACTGGGGTGACAGGAACCTAAAAAACAGGTTGACAGATTTGTACTGAATTCAGTAAGCCATGAGAAATTATAAAAGACTTTGAGCAAGTGAATGACAAAATCAGAGCTGTACTTTAGGGAGAATAAGACAAGCGTACATAGAAAGGACAAAAAACAAGAGGAGACTGGGAAACTGTCACAGTCATCCTTCCACAGCACCTATTAAGGCCTTCACTGGATCCTACTTGGATAGCAAAGGGTAGAAGTTGTGCTTCATTGGAAAACCAGACATAGGGCTGGGGGTGTGGCTCTATGGTAGAGCACATGCTTAGCAGGCAGCCAGCCCTGGGTTTTTGGCCAACAACATCAACAACAAAAACCCAAAGAAGACCTAGGTCATAGTGGTCATGTGTTTGATGGCCATTGTCTGTGTGACTCTGGGAAGTCATTTACCCTCTGAGTCTCGGTTCACCTTTGTGTGAATCTATTCATCTTTCTTTTTGGAGTCAGAAGCCATGGGGTTCAGCAAAGCATTAGAAATGGAAATAGAGGAAAATAGCAATGAACAACTGTTTCAAGTGAGTAAAATAAGAAGCAGTGACCATTTATTAAGCAATTTCTATATGTTTGCCACTGTGCTTGGCATTTTACATAAATCACTTCATTCATTACTTCCAAGAATCCCAAGAAGTTTGTGTGTGTATATATGTATGTACATGTATATGTATATATATATTTGTGTGAGTGTGTGTGTATATGTGTGTGTGTATGTGTGTGTGTGTGTCTATATATATATATATATTTGTTTTCTTTTTTGTTTTTTGGTGCTGGGGATTGAACCCAGGGCCTTGTGCCTGCTGCGAGGCTGTATATTCTTATTTTAAAGAGGAGACAATTGAGAGCTTCAAGCCTTGAGTAACTTACTCAGGGTCAGGCAGCTGACATAGTAACAGAGCCAAAAAAAGGTGCATAGGTGTCTCTGGGTCTCAGGTTCTTTTTTCTTTTCATTGGATCCTGGTGCTTCATGTGGGAGATGTACAGCGCTGACATTTATTCTTCTATTCCAGAGATATTGCCAGTCTCTTAATACCCTTTCGATGAATTATAAGCTCTCAATAAGGATTAGAAATCATGTGCACAGAAATACCATCTTTTAATTTGCTGATCATTAATTCATTCACTCATTCAATTCACATTGACTTTGCAATCTCCACACTTTGTGCTTCATTATACCTGGCGTGGGGGACACAAAGGTGGAAAAGACCCATCTCTGTTCTCAACATGCTCACAAGCTAGTAAATGACAAACACAATGTAAATAGGGGACTGGGATAGAATGGCTGAAGAGAGTTTGCAGAGACAATGGAGGCATAAAAGTATAGAAAGCATATTACTGCAATGTCATCTCTCTACTATTAAATCTCAACCTAGATCTTTTAAAACCACATTCATATGGTTTTGGAAAGTATTTGTGTATTTATCTATTCACCCTTCAAAAAGTAAAGGCTAATATTCACAATGGAAAATTGGACATGAACTATGATTCTGTTCAGTACATCTACTTACAAGCCTAATGAGGTTACTAGTTTACTTAAGAAAATATTCTGGGGGCTGGGGCTCAGTGGTAGTGCACTTGCCTGGCAAGTGTGAACCACTGGATTCGATTCTCGGCATTGCATATAAATAAATAAAATAACGGTCTATCAACAACTAAAAATTAATAAAGAAAGAAAGTATTCTGTCTTGATTAGTGCCATCTATTGTAATGGGTAAATAAAATGTGTTTGAATTGTCATAACCCTTGATTTCTATGGACGGAAGCCAGTGTCATTAAACAGAAAGTGAAACATCTAACAATAAATACTTATTGCCTAGAGACCCAGTTTGATCTGGAAAGAAATTATTGAGCTCTTCCAATGAGTACTTTGATTACAATATTAAAACAAAACATATAAGGTGGGGTTGATTTTGCTAGCCATCATTTCAATGAGGCCAGAGGTGAAGTAAAAGGGCCTAAACACCTGACTCCTGCGGGTAAATTCCCACTATTAGAATCACGCCCCATGGTGCACACCTCTTTGGTGAAAGCCAGTAGGTTTCACTAGGTGTTAAACACTTATTCTAAGCCATCTTCCTCTTTCACTC
Organism: Callospermophilus lateralis; assembly: GCF_048772815.1. Classification (NCBI taxonomy): domain Eukaryota; kingdom Metazoa; phylum Chordata; class Mammalia; order Rodentia; family Sciuridae; genus Callospermophilus; species Callospermophilus lateralis. The sequence continues at coordinate 148,811,233 of NC_135305.1, read as the reverse complement.
ACTCTATGGATGAAAAATGTCTATTTGTGAAACAGCTGACAATGCTTGGAAGACTGACCTGTGGTAACAAATGAATTGGCTTCTAAGTGATTCTGTTGCCAAACAACTAGCCCTTTACCTTGTAAAATAGAAATAAGTACCAGGTGCGGTGGCACACACCTGTAATACCAGTGGCTTGGGAGGCTGAGGCAGGAGGATAGCAAGTTCAAAGCCAGCTCTAGCAAAAGTGAGGTGCTAAGCAACTCAGTGAGACCCTGTCTTTACATAAAATACAAAATAGGGCTGGGGATGTGGCTCAGTGGTTGAGGACCCTGAGTTCAATTCCCAGTACCAAAAAAAAAAAAAAAATGTTATGAAGATTTTATACTTTAATATCACTAACAAATCTTAGGTTGGACAGAAAAAAATATTTTGGGTTCATTTATATTTATGTAACTTTAACAACATATAGCCAGAACAATAAAAACTGATTTAATTCTTACTGGTTATAACTCATTCAGTAGTTCTTTTTTAAATTCGGTTCTTATGGCTTAGAAATGAGCTAGATTACATTTTGACCCACAAATTTACCTTAACTAAATGATAATTATAGTTGATCAATAAATGTCATTTATTTCTTTTACTGAGCTTAAGAAACAGGAGCAAGCTTTTAACAAATCCTCACAAACAGTAAAGCAACCAATTAAATGGAAAATTAGACAAGTCACAAATGTTTAAATTGTTTTCCTTAAGTTAAAATGCATTGTATAACAATGGACTATTACTCAGCCTTAAAGAAGAATGAATTATGGCATTTGCAGGTAAATGGATGGAGCTGGAGAATATCATGCTAAGTGAAATAAGCCTAACCCAAAAAAAAGGAAAGCCAGAATGTTTTCTCTGATAAATGGATCCTGATCCATAATGCCAAGGGGGGTAGGGGGGAGGTGTGTAGGGGAAGAATAAAGGAACTTTGGATTGGGCAGAGGGGAGTGGGTGTGGAGAGGGAAGGACAGTGGAAGGAGATGGATATTATTACTCTATTTACATGTGTGACTACACTACTGGTGTGACTCTGCATCATGTACAGCCAGAGAAATGAGAAGCTGTGCTACATTTGTATATAATGTGTCAAAGGGCATTCTACTGCAATGTACAACTAATTAAAAAACAAAAAAATAAACATTTAAAATGTATATTGCCAATAAAAGCCAAGACAGTTTTGTAATTGAAAAGTTAGAACTACATAAGATATCAAGACATTATAAAGCTTCAGTAAGAAAAAAAATGCATTATATAATATCCCACAACTCAAAAATAATAATTAAAAAGCAATCTGACAGATAGGAATCTCTCTTATTGAAAGAAGTCCAGCCACTGGGCGGTGGTTGTGGCTCAGAGGTAGAGCTCACCTAGCATGCATGAGCCACTGGGTTCAATCCTCAGCACCACATAAAAATAAAATAAAGGCATTGTGTCCACCTACAACTATAAGATAAATGTTTTTTAAAAGAGAAAAGAAAAGAAAGAAGTCCAGCCACAAAACACTTTTAGATGGAATCTTTCTCCCACCCCCACCCTCTTCCTCACTGTTTCCTTCCTGTGTCTGTATTTTGGAGGGGGTGGAGAGGGAAGAAATGAAGACTGGAAAAACTACAAAGGAAAGAGGTTTTAGCTGACTATGTAGAAAGAAGTATCAATAGTTAGCTTTCATGCATTCTCCTGTACTATTGAAACCAATGAACATGAATATTGGCAAGCAATGAGAACGTTTATTCAGGTTGGCTTAAACATTAAACCAATTTAGATATCAAGGTAGTTTCTGAGACTACAATGGTTTGACTGTATAGGACTCAAGTGGTAAAGAAAGTGTAAAATGGGTTATTGTATTTACTGGGCAGTCCTTGCATCCTGCTAAGCTAAGACTGAGAACACTTAAAGAATCAAAAAGAACTTAAATTCTGTGGTTGCCATCACCATTCATATGGAAATGTAAAGCTCCAACTTCTTGTGATCCTATTTTTAGATAGAAAATAATTTAAAGAACAGAGTATATAAAGATTTCACATACTTATAGTTTCTTGGAGTGTCATTTTAGTTTTTGAAACAAATGAAAAAAAAATCCCACCGAATTCCTACCCTCCTATCCCCTCTCCCTCCAGGGAATAAAGTTATTATCAGCCCTTCTTATCACTAAAAAATTCTATTACAATGAATCTCTCTTCATCATCCTTGGATCAATACCATAATGTAATGTGGTTAAAATGACTGCTTTAGTAATCACTCAGGGGAGTATCAGAGCACTTTCTTTTTTTACAAGGAAATAAATTTAATGTTTTGTCTTCAGAAATGACCATTTATACCAGTCAGAAATGAGCTAACGAGACAGTGAAAGAACTTATCTGCTAAAACATTTCTATTATTTGTAGGATTGTTGGTGCTGAGATCACCAGTCCTTCCACAGGTCACTTTATACATTATATGCATTTCATAATGTATCTGTGCCCCCTCCAAATAACCTTGTGAGTTAACTGACCTCATTTTTACTTGAACTCTACCTAGCTTTCTGGAATAATAAATTTAATGTAAAAAATTATACTCAAAACATCTTATAGTATATCTCATATTTTAAATGTGTCCTTGCTGCTTTTATTTCTCATGTTGGTCTAACTTCTTCTCAGGGGAGGACTTGGAGTTAGTGGACTTTTCATAACTGCATCAAGTTCCACACTCTCTGCAGCCACATAAGAACTGCATCACGTAATGTCAAATAAAATCCCTAATCAGAGCCTGTCCTCTACTTCTCATCCCCCTTATGAAAATGACTTCAGTAATTTTTGACTTGGATTTAAATAGCAAATCTAGGGCCTGGGACCACTTGCCTAGCTTGAGTGAGGCCCTGGGTTTGATCCCTAGCACCTAAGTAAGTAAATAAATAAATGCTCTATAAGTTATGTTTTTGGGAAATACTACTGCCATTCCTTTCTTCCTTTTACTTGAAGCTGTCCATTACAGAACACAGGCAAAGATTTTTATTAAGACACATTCTAAACGTGAAACAAAGATTTCTAAATAACTGAAATGGTATTACATGGTCCATTATTTTTTTCTTTTCCTTTTTCATTCTGGGGATTGAACCCAGGGCCTCACACTTGCCAGGCAAGTGCTTTTCAACCGAGCTACATTACCCCCATCCCCTACACCTCATGCCACCATTTTCCAAATTGCTTCTTAAAAAAAGAAAAGAAAAAGAAAGAAAGCAGTGAAAAAAAGAAGTGAGGAGAAGCAATACACAAATAAAGATTTTTAAAAATTCAAATACAAAATGGTTGGTTAGAACATAGCATATACATTTGAGAGAACATTTGAAAGGTAGTTAGGGAAATATTAACATACCCCAACTACTGTGAACAATTAGCCTGGTCATTAGTTTAATTTTCACATCTGTCAAAGTAGGAGGCTGCCCCTCAATTGCCTCCTCTTATTGCATCCCACTATTGGTTTCAGCATTTTAATACACATACGCTTGCCTCCCACCAGGACATACAGTGTCTGGTTTAAATAGGCTTATCTCTCTCTCCAGTTTGTCCTGGAATTACGCCTAAACCTCAGGCCTGGTAGCTTTTGGGATCTAATTGGAAAGTACTATTTAGTTTAGAGAATCCAATATCTCTTCTTAATTATTTTGACCTTCCAACTATCTCCAACTCATCAAAGTTAAACAACCCCAATTCCAAACCTGGTATGTAGCTCCTTTAAATCTGCATTGTAAACATGGATACCGATATGCTGCCAAATCCGAAAAAGTTTCTTACCTCTTCGCTGAACTAAAATGGAAAAAATAAAACAAAACCCAATCAAACACCCCCGCCCCAAACAAATAATAAACCAAGAAAATACAAGAGTCAAAATAAACAACTTAATTAAACCAAAAGCTGGATCTCCGCAAGAATCCCTTTCCCTTCCAACTTCTTGGGGTGGGCTGAAGAAAGCACCTCCAACTTTCCGCCAGACCTTTTCTTTAGGGTCAAGAATCCCCCACTTTCAAGGTATCTACGTGCGACTCTAGGAAAGGAGTGGGCGCCGGCGGGCCGAGGCGAGGCCGCCCGACTCTCCATCCTTCCCACCGCGGTCCGCCTGCCCTCCACCCGGTGCGCTCTGCTCCGAGATGCTTCGTTACATAATCCCGGCTCCGCAGGGTCTCCAGGACTCTTCCCTCGGGAAGATCGCGGATTCCAGACCCCGGGAGCAGCGTCCGTAGCCCGCTGGGCGCTGCCTACGGTCCCCACTCGCCCGACGTAGCGACCCCGACCCAGGCTCCAGGACGCGCTGTCCCGGGGTGTCACGACCCGGTCGGCGCGACCCCCAGGCCCCTCCGCGCCAGGTCGACCCTGGGTGCCGCGCTCCGCCGCTGGCCCTGTCCTCTCTTCTCTTCCCGCCGCCCAGGCCCCTCTGGGGGTCCGCGCCCCTCGCCTCTGGGTCCGGGCCCCTTGCGGAGTCCCCGCCCATCCCGTCGTCCTAAGCCTTGCTGGGGTCCTCTTCACACTCTTGCGCTGGCCCCTCTCGGGGTCCCTTCTCTCAGACCCCCTGTCCAGGTCCCTTTTGGGCCCCCTCCCTCATACTCTTACTCTGGACCCTTTTCGGGTTTGAAAAGGGTCTTTTCAACCCCTCTCCCGGCTGTTCTGGTCCCTCTCAGGGTCCCTCCGCTCGTTGCACTGTTCCGGCCCCTCTGGGGGTCCCCACCCCGCACCCCACTGTCCTGGATCTCTAGGGGTGCCCATCGCTCGCCCCGCTGTCCCGGTCCACACGGGCTCCACTCCCCTCACGCCGCTGTCCTGCTCCTCTGCGGACCCCCTCCCTTCACCCGCTGTCCGGGTCCCTCCGGGCTCCACTCCCCTCACCCCGCTGTCCCGGTCCCTCTCGGGGGCACCTTTCCTCACTCTCCTGTTCCGTCCCCGTCAGGTCTCCATCCTTTACCCCGTCGTCCCGAGCCCTCTAGGGGACCTCTCCCCTCGCCCCACTGCCCTGGCCCCTCTCGACGTCCCCGCTCGTCCCGCTGTCCGGGTCCCTCCGGGGGTCTTCTCCCCACAGACCGCACTGTCAACCCTCTCCCAGAACTCCCCTCGGTCGGGTCCCCCCCCACCTCACTCCGCCCGGGGTCCCCACGCCTGGGCTCACGTTGTCACCACTCGGCACCCGGGGACTCTCACCTTAGACCTGCTGTCACCACCCCGGGCCCGGCGTCGCCACCGCCGCTTACTCTCGCACACTTGTTCCCGAGTCGCTCTCCTGCGGCTTGAACCCTGGCGGACCCACGGGTCGCGTCTATGGGTGCCGGATCCGGCTGCGCGAAGCCTCCGCCCGCGGTCTCGGAGTCGCGCCCCACTCTCCACACAGGACCCCACCGCCCCGCGCCACACCAACCCTCCCGCGGCCGCCGCTGCTGCTGTCCGAGGTGCGGCTCCTGCCAGGGGTGGCCAATCGCACCCGACTGCGCCGAGCGCGCTCCGCCCCACCTCCTTAGTCGGCCCGCCCCCTGCCCCTGACCACGCCCCCACTCGGCTCCGATAGGCTCTCTACTGACCTTCCCTGATCGCGGAGCACCGGGCCGAGGCTGGATATAGTCATTTGATTGGAAGTGCCTGAGAAGCCGAGCGGTCGATGGGGCCCGAGGATTGGCAGAGTCCACGGGGGGCCGGACGGGGAGGGGCGGGGCTTCCTCGGACTCGGAAGACCTTGCAACTTTAGTTACCCGCGGGCCCGCCTGGGGCGCGGTCCGTCTTGTTTGTGCTGCGCTGGGGTCAAAGTTCATGGCCCTCCTCCCCACGCCTGCACTGTTTTGGGAGACTCCCGGAGACCACCACGTGAGAGCGTCGGGAGAGGACGCCCTTCTCTCGATAGACCTTGAGCGAATTTCTTAGTCATTATGCCCTCAATTTGTGCACCATTTATTCGCTGAGGTCTTGCAAATATTTCCTGGATCTCTTGACAGGGAGTTGCCATTCCTTGTACTGCGTTCAGCATACGTCAGTTTGGGGAAAAGTTATGTACTAGATGCATACTGTACACACTGAACGTTCAACGGGAACGAGGCGCACTTTGATAAGTTCAAGGAAAAAAAAAAAAGGAAATAAACAGTTTGTGGGTTTTGATGACAGTAGAACTAGGAACTGTGGCATGGGCACCCTTGTTAGCTCAGCAAGATTTCAGCAAGCATATTCAACCTAACCTTTTTCTCAGGGTCACAGGTTTTAATGATTCTGTGTGAATTTGGCCAAGGGATAACGAGCTTTGACCCAAGTGCAACCTGTGATAATCAGAGACCCATCTTGACCCAAGCTGAAAGTGCCAGGGGTGAAAGGGCGCCATGCTACTCAGGGCCATTCTTACATTTTTGTGAAACTGGATATGTTGATTAAATCAGGACTGGGCACTGAAAACTGCTTTCCTCACCCACCCAGAGTAAGTTAATGGACTTTGACAATTTGGCATTTTAAATTCCAAAGTGGGGCTGGCTGGACTTTTCCTTTAGTCAGGTTCTGAACCAGATGTTTCCAGAGCTGTGTGGCCGAGTACCACTTTGGGAACAGATGCAGTAGAAGATTTCTTGATTTTGACATAACTTGATTTTTACAGGCATAAAGATTGAACAAAATCATATTAAACCACCATGAAGGATGGGTAAGATTAAAAGCCATGAATTTTTTTGAGTAGGTTCTCCCTTCACCAAAGAGCATTTATTAGTTAAGAGCTCATCCCATCAGTTTTGCAGTTGGAAAGACTGAATAGAAAAAATGGGGTAAATGTTCACCACCCAAGAGTTTAGTTGTGTCTTTGCATTACATATAAAAAATGCATGACCATTAACAGATGCTGTTTGCAACCAAGAAGACAAAACACAAGACAAAATCCCAGTCTCTCTCTGGACAAAAACAAGACAAAAACCCCTGTCTCTCTCTCTTTCTTTTTTCCCCCCCTCCCTGGAGCTGAGGATTGAACCCAGCAGCACTTTACCACTGAACTAAATCCCCAGCCCTTTTTATTTTTTATTTTGAGACAAGGTCTCATGAACTTAGTTGCTTAGGGCCTCCTTAAGTTGCTGAGGCTGGCTTTGAACTCGCAATCCTCTAGCCTCAGCCACCCCAGTCACTGGAATTATAGGCATGTACCACTGCACCTGACTGGAAGGAAAAAAACCAGTCAACATTCAACAATGAAATCAACTATTTTCTGATTCATTATATCAGTGAACTCTGATTTCTAACATGGTGATCCTTTTTTGCTTTATGAATATTGTTACTGATAGGAACTCTAGTTGCTCTATGTAGTTGATTACAAATAATTTAGATGTGATCCAAAAAATTTGGCTAAAACTCAGAGAGAAAAAGGGAAGAAAAAAAAAAAAAAGAGAAGGAAAATGACTTCATCTTTTGGACAAGAGACAGCCCTGAAATGCTAGTTTAAATATAGACAGCAGACCTACAGTGAGCTGAGAATGCCTCTTATTGAGAAGGACCTTCAGAAGATTGCTGAACTCCTGGAAAGACATCTCAGCATTCCATTCTGCAAATTCTTGTGTTTTGTTGGGAGGAATTATCCCTCACAGAGAGAGCCAAGATTTTAATTAAAACAAGGTAGTAAATAAGAAACATCAAAATAAATGGTAGGACAATAAAATTATACATTTTTAGAAGGCTCTGGGGGCCAATTTAGAGATAAATTGTGATCACACGGGTTCTAAGTATCAGAATGCTATGTTAGGCTCCACCCTGGTTTTCACATCTATGTTTGGTTTTATTACTTATTACTTTTTCTATGAAGACTTGTATCTGAAATAGAATGAGGTTACTTTGAACAGACCATTAAACACCTCTGGGCACTTTTCTTTATTTTTGTTTCTTGTCACAGACAACTAGACCACGCTGTTCTCAGCATAAGGGATACCCTAAATTCGTTTGCTAAGCAAAATTTGCTACACTGTCTTCCCCTTCTAGTCAGAGGGAATCACACAAATTAACTCATGCAGATACTCAGCTTTTTACCCCAGAGTTTTAGCCAAATTGCTTCCTGTAGGCAAATGCTTTGCTCATTCAGTTGAGAGTCGGTTAGTAAGATACTGGACTGGTGCAAAAACGGTTTCTAAACATTAATATTCAAGGAAACATGAGGCAGAAGCATGGGTCTGGTGGTCTTTATAAATCAAGCACACTGGACGCTGCCATTTTCTTCCCCTTAGACAAATGACAGCTCCTCTCGCCATTCATAAAATCAGGAAAAGACCGTGTAGAGTCAAGCTGTGCAACAGAAAGGATTCCCAAGGACTGGGAAAGTACGGTTTTGCGGACCCCAGGACGGAATATCAGCATCCTTGTCTTTATTTCAGTTCTTCATTTAGGGGAGGAGTCAGGCCTCCCCCACCACGCCCCCCTGCAAGATAACGCATACTCTGGCCGTCCAGATTCCTGACCTATTAAGAGGATATGCATGTTGTTCACCTGCTAAAATCAGAGTCCACTTGCCACCTGTCCAAGGCGGGGCAAACCTTCTGCCCCTCAGGTCTCTTACTATCCTCGTTTTAGGTTTGGCTCCGGGCGCCGCCTGGCGGCTGTTTCCGGAAGTATCGTTGGAGACTCGGGGTCCTGGCTGCGGGTAGGGCTGTCCGTATATTTGCCTAACTCCAGGGAGCTGGCCTCCGCTCCTCCTCCACTGCCCGTTAATGACTTTAAGTCGGCGATGAAAGGGCTGGGATTCCCGCAAAAGGGGAGTCTGGTGTCCTCCCCACCCTCTCAAGGATGGCGGAGTCAGGCCGTCTTCGGGCAGCTCGCGACCCGGAAGTCGCTTGCGGCGCGAGGCCCCCGTTGCCGAGCGCGGGCGCGGGGGGCGGAGCTCGGCGCAGACGGGGAAGGGGTCGCCGGGGCTCCAGGTCCTCGGTTAGGGGTTCCCTCCGGCGCTGCTAGGGAGGCGTCGAGTCCCCAGAGCCGGTGGCCGTGATCTCCCGGGGGCACGCTCAGCGGCGGCTAAAGACGACATGAGTGCTGCGGGGCTGTTGGCTCCGGCTCCGGCCCCGGCTGGAGCGCCGCCGGCCCCGGAGTACTACCCGGAGGAGGACGAGGAGCTGGAGAGCGCCGAGGACGACGAGCGCAGCTGTCGGGGCCGCGAGTCTGACGAAGGTGCGTCCTCTAGGTCGCCCGACGGCGGTGGGCTGGGGTGGAGCTGCACGGGAGAGGGGCGGGGCGGCCTCCGGGGCTTGGGGCTGGCTGGAGGGGCCGCCCGGGGGGAGCGGGGCAGCCCGGGGTGCGTCGTACTCTCCAGTCCTGGGAGCAAAGGGCTGGAGGTGGTGAGAGTTGCAGGTCCCTTTAAGACAAGCCCCCCACCCCCACCCCCCCAGCCCAACCGTCTTTGATTGAACCTTAGAGTCTTCGCGGGTTGGAATGGGAAAGTCATCCACTGAGTTCCTTGAGTAGTACTCCCCCCGCCCGCCCCGAGGATCAGAGTGGAGGCCAGTTTGGCTTCTTGTGTCCCAAGTCCCCTGAAATGCTTAAATGAGCTTTATTTACGTGGTACAGCGCGCGATGGAGAAAACAGGTTAAAAGGACGGGACCTGCAATCGGGTAGCCTAGGTTTGAATTTGGCTGTCATTTAAACCAGCTTCGTAACCGTAGACAACTTGAACCAACTTCAGTGGTGTCCCTAGTCGTCCCCCTTTCTTAGGGAAGGTGTGAGGATTAAATGAGATAACGTGCATCAAGTACTTGGCCGGCCACCACTGGAAAAACAGGCACAGGAGGAGGTAGGGATTTACTTTATGGCGCCCAGACGTATTTTCGGTTCCATGCTCTTTATATTATCATTTACTGCCTCTCAGCCTTGCTTTTCAAATTGGGCTTTACCTATTGGCAAGTGTGAGCAAAACTGTTTTGGAGGCATTGAGGAAGGAAGCTGTCTGCAGGAGGAGAAAGGTGAAGAAATGTAAAAAGGGCAAGCAAGAAAGAGGAGATAGAGACTGATGAGCCGATGGAATATTCTGGCACAAAGTAGGGCTGTAAAAGCAAGAGCTAGACCAGCTGTCTGGAATGAAGTCTGTTTTAATCATCTCAGTCTCCCCAGTGCCAAATAATGTGGCAGGCTGGCACATGACAGGTGAAGGTCTCTTCCGCTGAAGGAAGGGAGAAGGGTTTGTGGAGAATTGGATCTGCAACAGCCTCTCAAAGGCAGCTGCATATAGGGGAAATAAAGTTGAAGAAACTTATATTTGGTTCAACCACATTCCAAGGCAAGACTGAACCAGAGATTTATAATGTGAAATACATGTAATGCTTTTAATACCCACCAGGGGGAGTGATGAAGCTAAATTTTATTTTTTTTCCTCTTTGAAGTATAAGGGGCTGTGAAAATTATGTAGATACTCCAGCCATTTGCTTGTTTTAAGAACGGTGTTTTAAAATGTTTTTGTTTTATATTCTTGCCTCTGTCCTGCTTCCTTTGATTGTAACTTTGCACTTCAGTTCTTAGAATTCAATTTGTTTGGGGGGCATTCTCCTTTTTTATTGTATATTTTTAGTGTAAAATGTTAGAGAGGGTTAAAAATGAGCAAGTATCAGAAGAGAATGTGTATGCTAGGATTTCTTTTTTTCTTTTTGTGTGCTGGGGAATCAAACCCAGGGCCTCGTGCATGCTATTCAAGCACTTTCCCTCCTAGCCTCGTCCCAGTCCCACTGAGTTTTTCTTGACAGCAAGTAGGGCTTGACTGCCTACAGTGTCCAGTCTTAGCTTACACCTCCTTTTCTGAACTGCCAGTGTTGTTACTTCTACAGAGTAGCAGCCTTGATCATGACTGCCTGTGTCTGATGCACCCTCTTCTCAGGCTGCATTTCAGGTAAAGGCAAGCTCTCTGTGTAAATATGACTCTGTGTAAGTTAGAAATGGCATTTTCTTTCCTGTCTTAACAATAGCTTGTCTTTTTCACTGACTGCTCATGCAGGCCTGCCTTGAGAAGAAATTTATTTTACAGAAACTTATTAAGTACTTATATTGTCAGGTGATACCAAGTCTATGAATTATGAGTTTTATGTAACCCCTTTTCCTTAATATTACTCAGACACTGAGGATGCTAGTGAAACTGACCTGGCAAAGCATGATGAAGAAGACTATGTAGAAATGAAGGAACAGTGAGTATGATTTTTGTATTTCTTTTCTGAAATGTAGAATTGATAAGAACATTTTTTATAGCTGCCATGTGTACATGGTTTTGACATTAGTGCTTTCAAAGCCTGTGTATATATGTAATTTTTGACCTCTAAATTAATCAAATTTAATTAGATTTCCTAAGATGCTCTTGAAGGGTAGTCTCAAAGGAACCTTGGTGGAGGTGATCACAGGGGATGAAATAAGGCCATATTTTACCATGGCTTTTTTTTTTTTTTTAGATGTGAAAACTAATGTTCAGAGAGGTGTCTCAAAACAACTGTCTTCTCAAATGGATGTGAACCACTGAGGGCCAACTCTGTGGGCCCAAGGAAACTGGATTGCAGAGCAGGCTGCTGCTGACTGTCCCTCTGCCCTGTGCATGTTCACACAGGTCTTTGTCATTCTCACCAAACCCTGCTGCCAGCCAGCCAGACAAACCCACCACCCCTCCCCGCCATTCTTGGGCTCAAGTGACTCTCCTGAGTCACTTCTGAGTAGCTGGGATTGCAGGCCTGCACCCCTATGCCCCCTACTTGCTTTTATCATACAGAAGACAGTATCAAGATACATGCTCGATAAGTATTTATTGGAGATATTTTAAGGATCTTGATGTAACTTTTAAAAATCTTTATTTTTAAACTAGATTATCCACATTCTTCCCCTTTTCAGTCCTGTGTGCAAATATTTGTGGCCATCCTCTGGATTCGGTCATCCCTTTCAAGCTTTGGAACCTGAAAGGGGTAATTCAGCTAAGTCTGACTGGTGTTGAATGAAGGATTAAAAATTCACGTGCTCTTGGACTTACTTTTTTGTGGTGCTGAATTGAACCCAGGGCCTTGTGCATGTGAGGCAAAAGCACTCTACCACCTGAGCCACATCCCCAGCCCCTGTGTGCTCTTTCTCACAGTTTCATCCCTGAAACTGCTTGTTTTTTTTTTTTTTTTTTTTACACAATGCCTTTTTATTTTTATTTTTTTATGTGGTGCTGAGAATCGAACTTGGGTCCTGTGCGTGCTAGGCGAGCACTCTACTGCTGAGTCACAATCCCAGCCCCCCCAACTTTTTTTTTTTTGCTAGGTTTTTTCTTTGCAAGCTTTTTACTTGACCTGTTTGAGATGTATTCTTATACATCTGTCCTTTCCCTGTACATGATCTAGGTGAATCTGATTTTCTTTTTTCTATTTCCTTCTTCAATCTGCTAGTATTCCCTTTCGAAGACGTACTCAGACATGGGTACCAGCTGGCACCCTCCATGTGGTAGAAAATTTAATGCCCTGGGTTCCAAATAAATGCCCTGGGTTCCAAATATTGACTTCTCGTGTGTGGCTCATACACCCCTCCTGTACTTGATGTTTTTGAGTATCAATTTTAGAGACAATCTTTTGATTGAAAGTGCCTCCTTAATATTTAGTGAGATAAAAAATAATTTTGATTAAAATTGGTTGCTTCCTGTGATTTAAGGTGAGCCTGAGGAGTACTTCTGAATTTGCAGTAAAGGGCAGACCTTCTCAGATTCTTCCTATCCTTTCTTCCACCTACAGAGAATTGGTTATTTGAGCAATTAAAGGGCCATTCTGCTGGGTTTGGTGGTGTCTGTCATCCCAGCTACTGGGGGAGGGTGTTGGGGCAGGAGGATGGCAAGTTCAAGGCCAACCTGGATAAGTAAGTGAGACCATGTCTCAAAATAAAATGAAAAGGGGGGCTGTAGCTGTAGCTCAGTGTAGAACACTTGCCTAGCACGTGCAAGGTCCTGGGTTCCATCCTTAGTACTGCTACCGCCCCCCCCCCCCCACACAAAAAGCTTGTTGCACCATTTTTATATGTTGAACAGTATTTTTTTGGGGGGGGGGTTGCAGATCCTTTTTTATATGTTGGACAGTATTTTTGGGGGGTTGCAGATCCTATTTTTGTCACTGAGAAATGGGAGGTGTTTTTCAGGTAGAAGCAAAAATATTGTCAAAAGGTAATTTATGTGTAGAATCTATGGTTCAGGCAGACTTGCCAGAGTGTGTAATTGCCTTTAATCCACTGGGTATGGGAGGCAAAAAATACCATGCCGTGTTCTTGTGCCGTTGTGTGCTGTGTGCTCTCACCCAGCTGGGGCTGCAAGTAAATCCTGCGTTTTAACTTTTGTTTCTGAATGTCTTATTATTTTTCTGATCCTGAAAGAGGAGTGCTTTCAGCAATCACATGAAGGTTTATTGACTTGTGCTCAGACAGCTATGCTGTCTGTATGGAAAGACAGGCTGGGGGCTTAGACTCACCCCTTTGCCATTTAGAGTCTAATTGCAGAGTTGATGTAAGAGTTGTGTTTAATGCCATTTATATGTCCTCGTTATGGGTGTGTTCCTTCTGCTAAATCCAACAAGCTAGGCAGTTCCTGTGTGTAGAATGTTTCGGAATAGAGTACTGAGTGTTTGTCTTTCAGCGTGGCTTTTCTTTTTTTTTCAGGATGTATCAGGACAAACTGGCTTCTCTCAAAAGGCAGCTGCAACAGCTGCAGGAAGGTTGGTGACCAGCTTTTTTACTCCTAAACATTCTTAGTGTTACACACTCTTGAAATCTATTTTACTTCTTTGTAGGAATGATTGAAAATTTATTTTGATTTTTTTTTAATTTTAATTTTTTTAGTTGTAGATGGACATAATACCTTTGTTCCGTTTATTTGTATGTGGTGCTGAGGATGGAGCCCAGTGCCTCTCATGTGCTATGCAAACGCTCTATTACTGAGCTACAACTCCAGCCCCTCATCTGACTGATTTTAATCAGTACACATGTTGCTCTCTTTTATCAGTAAAGGGTTGATTTTTCAAATTCTTATTTTAAATTTATTTTCAACATGTAGCAATTTCTTCAAGTGAACTCTCATTTGGGGCTGTCTGTAGGGCACAATTTGAAAACCTCTATGCCTCAGGCTGTGTGTTTTTGAGGGAGATGTTATCAAAGAATGAAGTTTTATTCCTCTTCTCAGCAAAGCATCGGTGGACTGTGGATCAGCCATGCTGTTTTCTGTTTTATTTGTTGAATTACAAGTGGGCTGAGTCTTGTCGAGTGCCATTGGCTGCTGAGGCCCAGGTGGTGGGGATGAGCGCAGGCACTCAGGTTCCATAATGGGAACCATTTTCACTGCTGTCCAGCATGTGACTCTGGGCATGGCCCTCTCTCTCTCTCAATCTGTTTTCTAATCTGTGAAGTGAAAACGAGAGGGAGCATGTGGAACGTTGGATGCAGCATGAGGACCTGGGCATGGTGCGCTGTTGCCATTCACTCTCTGATTTTCTGTTGGGCTGTCCCCTGTCAGTGATACTGCCACTCCCCACCCCGCAGTGCTGGGGATTGAACCCAAGACCTCAGGCATGCTAGGCAAGTATTCTCCCGCAGAGCTGCATCCCAGCCCTTCCACTAGGCACTTTATTGCTGGGGGGGGTGCACTCACCTGGACTAGCCTGTGAGCAGGTGTTAGGATCAGGAGACACTTCCCCACAAATTTGGGATCCTGATAATGAGCTGCTTTGGAGAAGAACAGTGAATGAGCGAGATTTTCAGAAGCCTTCTGGTATTGTCACTAGCCACATGTGGCTTTTTGCATTTAATTAAATTGATAATCTGGTTTCTCAGTGGCATTGGCCATATTTTAAGTGCTATAAGAGCCACATGGAGCTAGCTGCTACCTGGCGGATGGTACAAATATAGTACATTTGTACCATTTCAGAATATTCTGCTGGATGGCCTCGGCCTAGACCCTATTGCAGAAGGTACTTTTTCCAGGAAAGGGAGGTCTATTGCCTTGGACTATAGGAGCAAGTGACCAGAATCACGTGGTGGAGTGTCTGCACACCTCCAGTCCCCCCTCCTTCACTTCAGAGTTGTGTTTATTTTTGGTACCACAGTTTGAACCCAGGGACACTTTGCCACTGAGCTGCATCCCCAGCCCTTTTCATATTTTTTTGTTTTGAGACAGATTCTTGCTAAGTTGCCCAGGCGGGCCTTGAACTTTTGATTCTTCTGCCTCAGTCTCCGGAGTTGTTGGGATTCCAGGCTGCCGCCAGTGCGCTCCCTTCCCTAGGAGTTTCGATGTACCGAGGTGGGGCACTGTACTTAGGCCCCCGGCAGGGCCTGCTGTGTGCCTTAGCTGAGGACCAGAAGCCAGTTAGCTCTGCTCAGCTGTGGCTTTCTTGGGAGTTAAAACTGTCATGATTGGTGTGAGAAAATAATTTTAAGAGACAAAATTTAGAGTAGATTGGTCTTTAAAATCACTTTCTGCTTTATAAATGGCCATCAGGAACGTTGCAGGAGTATCAGAAGAGAATGAGAAAGCTGGATCAGCAGTACAAAGAGAGGATCCGAAATGCAGGTGAGGCTCTGCAGATTCACACCTCGTCATCCCCGCCATGTGGCCCCGAGGACATCTTCCATATGTATCCTGGACATTTCATTGCTGGGACAGGATGGGGTGGAGAGACTCTATAAAATTGGTTCACCTTTTTTGCCAGTAGTCACAGGAATCAGTCGGTGGCTTCCTGTAGTCAAGTGGCTCTCCCGGGTGCCCCAAGAGTAGTCTTGCACTTTTTTGCATTTATTTCTGTGGCTGACTTAACAGACAGTCAGAGGGGAAAGGATTGTGGGTCATTTCATACCCACTTAAATGTTTCTTCTGGAGTTCTGTGCTTTGGGGTGGGGAGGTGTCCTCTGTTATTTCCCCAAATATCCTAAGCATTTAGGAGGAGGAGCTTGCTTTCAGTCTGTTGGACGGGGCGAGTGTACTCACTCAGCCTGTCTGTTGGACATCTGCATGGGAGCACCATGAGCAGCATGAAGTTGTAACACATTGTCCTTGACTTAGGGAACCTGCTGTTTCATTGACAAAAGCTATCCACACGAGCAGTTAAGGAATAAAGAATCGTGCAGAAAGATGCGACAACTGTTCTAAATTGTATGAACAATTCTTGAGCTTACAGGAAATTTTTTTATGTGTGCTAAATTTTAAAGTGCGTCACCAGCCAGCATTCTGAGTGCCAGCAGGTATTTGTTCCTGTCGTGGGAGAAGTAGTTTTGGGTTTTAAAAGACGGTCTGAGTGCCACTCCTTGTGCTTTCCTGTTGAGTCCCATCCAGTGACTTTCAAGCTTCCTGTTGTGGAAACCCTTGTCCTCTCCATCTAGCAAGAAGGTGTGCGGTGTGCACCAGCAGATAGGAAGGGAGCAGAAGAGGGTGGGTGCTAGGAAAATGGAGCTGTAGCCATTAGCCCTCTGCCCACCCACATCCTGCCTGTCCCCGCTGCTGGCGCTGTCCACTCTGAGTTCCCAGGCGCCTCCTTGGGATAGCATTAGAATTGGAAGCTGTCTTCCTAGGGCTCCCCTTTACAGATGGAGGAGGTGGCATTGTGGAAGGAGAAGGGCCTATGTTCAGGCCCACCTTCATCACTCTGGGTCAGTGCCTTTAAACAGGTTATTGGTTCTTGAAGCCTCAGTTTCCCTGTCTGTAGAGGGGAGTATGGATTGCCCAGGGAATTGGCTTAGGATGTAAATAAAGGAAACAAAATTGAAGTGAGCCATTTTTTCTAAGCTGGAACAGCAGAGTGAGTATTGAGTTGTTTTTCTTAATTCATGCCGACTCTCAGTGCTGTCCTTGTGTTATTTCGTAAACACCTCTTCCTCCCAGGTGAACATGCAGAAGAGCTCCTAAATCAGTCATGACTTGAGTTTTAAAAAGCACATTGCATGCAGAGAAAATCCACCTGCTTTCGTTGTGTCTGGTCTCTGGCTGCTTTAAAACAACCACCACCAACTTTTAAGTGCCAAGTGTCATTTGACTTGGTTCAGGTGTGATTTCTCGGGTGGCCCAGGACTTGGAAATGTCTGGTCCATTCAGTCCGAAGCAGGCATAGGAGTGAGCATGCTGGGCTAGGTGTGCTTGGGCTGCGGTGCCCAGTGACTCCCAGGGCCAAAGTGATAAGGACTTTTGGGGGTCAGAAAACAACAAGTGGCCTGTCCCTTTCCTCAGTTAATTGTTTCCATTTAACAGGTTGGGGCTTTTAATCTGGGGTTCCTGGAACTCTGGAAATTCTAGAACATGTACGAGTGTGCTTTTTTTCTTGAGAATGGGTCTAAAGGATATATCAGGTTTGCAAAGGGGACCATTTTAAACGGAAGACGGCAGCCTTGGAGTTACTGGTCCTCCAGCAGTCCTTGTGGACCATATGTAGCAGGTCCACTGTCACCCAGAAAAGCTCAGAGGCCAAAGACCTATTTTGTTTAAAGTAAGGGGTTTCTAGAGGGACTTACGGGGATAGGCTGCTGGGTAGACGATTACTACCTCCCGGCAGACAGGTGCTGAGTAAGTCACTGGTTACTGCTGGGGGTACCTTGAGTGTGTCTGCTGGGGGCTTGATGAATGAAAGGGCTGCCTTAGATCAGAGGTGGGGAACGTGACTGGGGAGGCCTGGTGGTATTGTTGGCAGAGGCATTGGTGTGGGCAGAGTGTAGAGGCCTGAGAGTAAAGTCCCTGAAAGCCCAAGAACCTCTGTTGTCTGGATGCCCCTTGTCACAGAGAGCTTCATACCCCGTGGGACCATGGGCATGGACTCTTGTCCAGGAGTCGTCGTGTTGCTTCTTCCTGGCCTGTCCTGCAGTCTTTGGGACTGAGGGACGGGGAGGGCTGAGTGGAGGGAGGAGTGGCTTATTTATCAATTTGGTTCCACAGCTGGCTTTGGCCCTCAGGCAGAGCTGCCAGAGCTATTTCTGTTGAGGGCCACATTTTGACGCGACACGGGTGCTGCTTGCGTCCTCCTTTCATGTATATCAGCACTTTACTGATGAAAACATTTGCTTTGTGTATTTTGCTTTCAGAAAGCAATTACTGCTTCTAAATGAATCCAACATCCTTGTCTAAAAAGGTGACACAGCCTCGGGAATCTAATTGCAGTTTTCATCTCTTTCAGAACTCTTCCTCCAGCTGGAAGTGAGTACCACGGGATCCGGGTTTGTAGTCTGAGACTGGAATTTGATTCTGCCGATCTGGTGGCCTTTCCTTCTGTCACCAAGTAGATGGCTTGGAAGCCTTTGCCACCGTTCGGTTTGACTGAAGGACACTTGATCTGGATTAAGATGTTCCGTCTATTCTTTGTTGTTGGGCAGCCTCTGTGCATCACAGGTTACTGGGGACACTCACACTCCACTGCTTTTTTTGCTGGCTTTTAGCTTGTGCCAAAACCCTTTGAGAATATGTCTGAGTTGTGATGGATGAATAATTTGTTATTGGTCCTCAGTGCAGCTTCTGAATTGGCTCAACAGTTCCACGTACAGCTGAAATTTTCTGGGCCAATAGGAAACATTTTGAATGTTTTCTTTCACAGAGACCCCAGTGCTGCCGCCACGTCAGGCACAGTGCTGTGTTCAGGCAGAGGCTGGGTCTCGGATGATGTGCTGCTGCTGGTGGCTGGTGGGGGGTGCTTTGGAGAAGGTCACGGTTTATCAGAGCTGTATTACTGGAAACCATTGTAGTAATGAAGTCAATTCAGCACGTGCGGCCACAGCCTAGAGGATCACACAGCCCAGACCATGCCCCCTGCAGGCTCCTTGTCACTTAGCACAGTGGTGAGATAGTAAAAGTGACTGCTTACACAATTTTTCTTAATATTTATTTTTAGTTGTCGATGGACCTTTATTTTATTTGTTTATATGTGGTGCTGAGAATCGAGCCCAGTGCCTCACACATGCTAGGCAAGTGCTCTACTGCTGAGCCCTGGCCCCAGCCCTGCAATTTTTATCTTAACGTCTCTGAGTCCTGCAGGATTCAGGCTCCTAATCAATGATCTACTGTACTTGTTCATTTCTCACTGTAAGAGTCGAAAATAGCTTGCAGTCCCAGTAACAGTGTATGCATACTCCCTTTTCTTGCATCCTCGTCCACGTTTATCGTTACTAGTTTGTGTCATTGGGCCATTATATTGTGTAAGTAATTTTCAAGATAGCTACTTCATTTGGAATAAATTATTTTCCTTAAAATTATGACTTTAAAAGGGATTATTTACTGTCCTTGAGAAACTTATGTTGTATTAACATAAAAGCTATAAAATTTGAGGCGTGGGAGAGGGGAATCACCTCATAGCAAGTGTGGATACTGACATGCGAGTGGTGGTCTTGTGTCCCCCCCCCTTCCCCCGGGGCCTTGCCCTCGGACCCCCTTTGCACTCGTGTGTCAGTGAGATACCACTTGTATTTCTGGGGAAGGGGTTTTCTTTGCTGTTGAGGACAGAGCTGGACTTCGAGTTGGAGCCCTGGATGCCTGGCTGTGTCCCCCTAGCTGTGTTTCTCTTTTACTCAGACCGAGCAAGTGGAAAGAAATTACATTAAGGAAAAGAAGGCAGCAGTGAAAGAATTTGAAGACAAGAAGGTTGAGCTGAAAGAGAACCTAATTGCTGAACTAGAAGAAAAGAAGAAAATGATTGAAAATGAAAAACTAACAATGGAACTGACTGGAGGTATGAAACCCAAGGGACGGGATAATAATCCCTGGGGACCCTGAGGGCCCTGGTTGGGTGCTCTAGTGACTACATAGGTCTCAGACCTCCAGAGGAGAGCGCAGAGAGGAGAGTAGGTTTTGACATCTCGGATCAGAGTTCTGGCTCCACCTTACGTTGGCTGTGTGACCTTTGCCAAGCTCTTCCCCACACAGTAAGGTGAGGCTGATCGAATCTTGTCTCATAGTATTGTGGGTAAAAATACAGGTGCCTAACGTAGTGACCTCTGCATGACAGGTGTTCAGTAAATGGCAGACCTTTAATAGTAATCGCACGCTCTGGCTTGTGATTTACTTAATGCCTGGGTTGGCTGTCATTTGGTGGTCTTCCTGAATCACTTACCCCCGTCCACCTGTGGTGATGGGGGCACTCTCTCTGCTGTTTTTTTCAGTCACCTTAATTACAGCAAGAGCATCATATTCCTTTGACCTCGATGTGAGAGCAGTGGCTCTGGGCTGTATCATCTGTGCTATTAGATCTCTGCCCTCAGGTGTTAGTGTTCAGAAAGCGCTTGTGCCATTCCAGCAGGGTAGCTAAACTTAACTCTACTCTTGTAAAGAGAGTGAAGTTACATGAGACTCGGTGCCAGTTCCTCCCTAGCCTTCTAGGATTTAGTGATCTGCATATGGGAACTCGGCAGGTTGGAGGCAAGTTTCAGAGAGAAGCAATATGGCCGACTCTTCTGTTGCCATATGTAGTCTGATGAGTCCTAGAAGGATGCAGGGAATTGGCGTGAACCGCCTATTTTGAATCTGGCAAATACCAAAGAGCAAGTCAGCAGTGAGTTTGTCACCTGGGTACAAGTAGGTGGCATGCCTTCTGCACACCCCAGAATTTAACTTTCACAGTCATTTTCAGAAGGTCCTGGGGCTCAATCAGGTCTTATTTTAATGGGGTTCCGTAGGAGGTACAGTGTTTGTATGGAAGTCCTCTGAGCTGACTTGAAACAATGAAGTAACCTCCCTATATATTTTGGGTTCTATGAACCAGCCTGGCCCTCCAGTTGACAGAGTCTTTTGGCTCCAGTCCCCATGATACCCTGATGAGAATGAGACTGTGTCTGGAGCTGGAGGGGGTCCGACTTGTGACAGATTTCTCCTCTGGTGGTTTCCTCAGTGAGAGACTTGGCAAAAGGAGCGAGTTCCTTGAAGACCTCTGAAAGCAGCTCAAAAATGCTTTTTTGTGTGTGTCGTTTTGGCAAGAATACATGTGAAAACAGCATCTTCAGACAGCGCTGTCTTGTTCCTGTTGAAATGCTTTTTTAATTAGATGGCTAGCACTGCAGTGCCCTGTCTGGTACCAGTCTGCTTGCCTGTTTCCTGACCCACACACTGTTTTCTTTGATGGTGGCTGTGACTGGCATTGATGCCTCATCGCTCTATGCTAGAGCCACCAGATGCTCGGGAGTCTTCATTAGGCTAGTGGGAAATATTGTCCGTTTATAGCTGCTCCCTTTCCATCTGCAGGGAAGGGTATTATCACCTTACCTGTGATTTGGCATCCTAATTATTGACAAGCAATGGACATTATTTAGCCAACTAGTTTTACAGCCAGAATCTTATCTGGGGCAGGAGACATCCTTAGTGACTTGAAGCAGAACCTGCCAGGATAGAGAAGACAAATATATGCAGTGAAATCATTTGTAACACACACACACTCAAAAATTACGCAAGTGTCTAAAGCTAGCCATGAGCATCAATGATGCTGATGTCCTTCCTCAAGCCATTTGGTACCCTTGGTATGGAAAGTGCTGCCAAGGTAATGATGGGTGTGGAAAGAAAAGGCACTGGAGCTGGGAGGATAATGAGCTCTCCACAGATGGTGCTGCTATGGTGCTGGATTAAAGGCTGATTTCCTCCCTCTAATTGAGTGACTTACTTCACCTTGGTGGATTGATGACCAATATCAGTGTTGCCCAGCACTGCCCAGAAAAGACATTTCTTAGTCTCCTTTTCTGATTCAATGTGAAGATCTCTTTAAAACAAAGCAGGAGGATCACAGGTTCGAAGCCAGCCTCAGCAACTTAGCAAGGCTATACGCAACCTAGTGAGACCCTGTCTCAAAATAAAATTAATAAAAAAAAAGGGCTGGGGATGTGGCTCCGTGGGTAAGTGCCCTTATATTCAATCCCTAGCCCCCCCACCCTCCCCAAGAAAGTAGAATAGAGGCTGATGAGATGTGAAGCTTTGTCCCAGGAACCCATTGGAAATGGTTGTTATCCAGTGGCACGGGAGCCTTCACAGCCTTCCTGGGAATAGCAGAAGGTACTCTCGGGACCCAAACCTCTTGTGGAGAACTTCGGAAATCTGGGCTGCGGGCCATGTGGTGTACCACGGGTGGAGAAGCTCCAGGACGCTTGTCTGTCACTGCTGCTGCCTCAGCGTGCACCTGGGTCTTGATGGGCAGACTCTGTTTCAGGCAGACAGGGGCAACTGCCAGGGCTGCCGAGGATGCTGGTTGCCCCACACTTTGAGTAGTGAGGTTGTAGATAAAATTACCTGAGTGAGTTTTCTCTAATGTTGAGGCCAAGATTATAAGTAACCCACTCAGTCAATGAGAACCTAATGAACTTTGAAATGTGAGTGTCATACTTAATTAATTTTTCTTCTTGTCATAGAGTGGTCTCCTTTTCTCCCTTCTTCCAACAGCTTGCTAACTGCCACTTCATTTTCTGGTTTAAGTTCTTGCTCACCAGGGACTTCTTTGAACCCTGAGGCCCCTGTGGAAGCTACTCAAACCTCATTAAAGCCTGGGAGTTTCTTTTGGAAAAAACTGGATTTAGCCAGGCATGGTGGTGCATACCTGTAATTCCAGCCATTCAGTAGGCTGAGGCAGGAGGCTTGCAAGTTTGAGATCAGCCTGGGCAACTTTGCAAGACTGTCTCAAAAAAGAAAGAAAGAAAGAAAGAAAGAAAAGGACTGACATATAGCTCAGTGGTTCAAGTACCACTGAGAACACCAACCCCCAGAACTGCCTCCACCCCCTGCAAAGTACTAGATTCATAACTAGTACATGACTCATTATGATGTCAAATTAGAAGTCTCATTTTCTGAGCACTTAAACAGTGAGGCATTGTATAAAAACCTTAGAGCTACCTACCGCTGCAGGCTGACAGACCTGGGGGATCCTGGCTTTGTCCACTAACTTAATTTAAGTGGGAGTTCCTCCTTCAGCAAAGAGGTGATAGAACCTGTTATGGGGAGAGGGCCAGAGAGGAGGTGAGGTGTGCTCTGGAAAGTGGCTGGCAGGACTTGGGAAGTGCAACCCATTCAGTTTGGGTAGCTCTACTTGGGTGTCGTCATCCTGAGTTTACAGATGGCAGAGCTGACTCAGAAGTGGAGCCATTTGCTCAGTCCCCCGCAGAGCTATGTAGTGCTGAAGCCAGGATTTGTCTGGCTGCAAGTGGATTCTCTTAACCACCATATTATACTGACTTTTCCTGATAACAGTACATGTGACAGTAAGTGAATCACAGAATTTGGCTGATGGGTAAGGTCCCTGCACTCAAGGGGCTTATGTTCTGATAGTTATAAAACTGACACAGCCTCCACGTCTTTGCCAGCGTAAGGTGGTATGGAGAGAGAGGGCCCCCAAACGAAGGTAAAGATTTGACCGAGTGATTTTAGAACTGTAAGATAGTGTGGCTTGACTATGCAGGAGGGGAGTCTCCTACAGTACACAGAGATGCCAGTGAGGAGCACCCTGAGTCAAGGCCAGGGGATGAGGTCCTGCACAATACCTGGCAAGGGAGAAGGGAGGAAGAGATTTGGATTTGGGGTGGGGTGGGTTCTCCTTGGAACATTCTTTCTGCTATTGACTGTGGAATCTAGGGTGTTCTGGTGGTTGAGACGCAAGGAGGAGTGCTCAGTTGGTTCGCTCTTTAACTGTCATCCCTTCCTTGTGGGCAACTTTGGCCTAATGGAGGTTGGTCCCTTAATTCCTATTCCGATTTGAATTGCAAGGAGCTGACCTTGATTCTCTTTTTGACCCTGGGGAATGAACCCAAGGGTACTCCACCACTGAGCTCATCCATGGCCCTTTTATTTTTATTTTGATTCAGGATCTTGCTCAGTTGCTGAGGGTCATGCTAAGTAGCTTAGGCTGGTCTCAAACTTGCCATCCTGCTGGGATTGCAGCCAGGTGCCACCATGCCCAGCTTCTGACCTGGATGGTCATTGCATGCTCTCACCTCCCGTTTGTCTCCACCATGGCAGCACTGATTTGTGACCCCAGGGTGAGCCTGTCGAGGGCCAGGGGTGTGCTGGGCCTCAAACTGACCCCGTGTTGTGATGCCCCTGGTTTGGAGGGGTAGCCAGTCGGCTGCAGGTTTGCTTGCAGTGACTTTTCTTCCTACCACACACATCTTGTTTCTTATGGATCCTTCTTTGAATCACTGCCGCTCGTTTTCCCCCCAATAGCTGAACAGATATGAGCTTGTTTTTTCCTAAATTTTTGTTTTTAATTGACACATAATTGTACATGCTTATGGGTGCAGGGATGTTTGGATACATCATTGACATTGGGTAGTACTCACATCAGGTCATAAGCATGTCCATCAACTCACACTATCTTTTCTTTGTGCTAAAAACATTTAAAATCTGACATTCTGGTAGCTGTTTTGAAATGCTCCATATAATATTGTTAATTGTAGACACCTTATTGTGCAGTAGGACCCCAAAACTTACTCCCCTATCCAGTTGGAGCTTGGTGATGCCCTCCCCTGCGCTACGCTGCTTCTTGAGGTCCACTTCTTCAGATTCCACCTGAGTGAGGTCCGTAGGAGCTTGTTTTAGGGGTTAGGCTGTATTAAAATGAAGCTTTTATTGCAGTTGAATGCTGTAGGCAGGTGAGCTATTGGAAATGAGTGAACAGGCCTAAGAAAGTGCAGAACAAGAGGCCAGTCGGTAAACTGGTAATCACATGTCAATTGCAGGAAATGATCGTCAGGGATCTCTCCCCATAGGGACTGTGTTGTGATGACTGCCTACCTCTAATCCAACCTGTGCTCCCATTTCTTAGCAGGCAGGCCCGGTGCTACCCAGGTGGGTGTGGGGATGCCCATGCTTGTCAGGTTTTCTGGTGAGCAGAGCTCTAGGAGTTGGGCTATTAAAGGTCCTTTATGGGGTAGTGTGGAGAGGAATGGTTCCCACATAAACTTCCCCCAAGACTGGCTTGATTGTTAGATGTTCTGTGGGATTCTACAGATAGTATCCCCTCTCAAGCAGATCTTTGAAGAGTCCTCTGGATCAGAGACACTTTTTAATTTTGGCCAGTTGGAGGTGTTTTGGGGTTGGTGCTCGGTGTCTGAAATTCCCTGCTCAGGAATCTTCTCCAGGGTGGTCAGAATCCAGGATCTGAGCTTCACTTCCGGAAGCTGGAGTTTCATCAGTGTCCTTAGCTTGAACCCCTAAGATTCTTATCGACTAAACTCGTTGGAGGCTGGTGTTGGAAACTCAGTAAGCCCTCTGTTGCATACAGTGAGAAATAGAACTGACAGGTAGATTCAGGCCCTGCTGGCCAGGCCGGCCCCTCTCCTTTTTTGAAAAATTTCAAAGCCAACTAAGCAAAGCTGGAATTGGAGCAAGGTGACTTGGTGGAGTGTGTCTTATTGGAGTTGTGATGCGTAGTTTGCTTTCTCCATTAATCACTTCCTCATGGCCACCGGCCAGCACTGCCTTCTGCTGTCCCCCCTTTCCTAGGTGGTGTGAGAGACTTGCTGATGGATTTTAGGGCTTCTCCAGAGCACCCTGGTTCTGCAGGGATAGTCTTGTATGGAATTCATCAGGTCACTGCCATGACCAGGTAATACAGTGGAGCTATCTTCACATTTTACAAGAAGAATTTGATTGTATTTTCTGGTTTGTGCCTGATGCCGTTATGATTTTCTGAGTTTAGTGGCTGATTGAACTGCTGTCCCCTCGGCTCCCCCTTTCTCTTGGCTTCTTTCCATTGGGTGCTGCCCACCCTCCCCACGCTGCAGTCTGGGCAGCCCGCAGAGCAGGGTGCACTCGGCCACTCTCTGGTGGACAGGATGTTCCCTAATGTTCATGGGCTGCCTCCTCCTTTCTCTGGCTCGCTCTTGGGTTGGGTTCTTTTCATACTTTGGTTTCCAAGTTAGGTCTGCGTGTTGAAAGCCTCACAGTGGATACTGCTGCTTGGTGTAGTGGGTGGCTTCTGTTTGACTGTTTGCACCTTGTCTTTTAAAAAAGATCTCTGTGGTTTTTTCCTCCTTGAAAATATGATAAGAAGAGCCAGCCTCCTTTTGGTTCTTGTCACCTCAGGCACTGTGCTCAGGGCTTCTCCTGTGTCCTCTCATGCAGTCGTCATGGTGCCCCACAGGGGAGGATGTGCTGGTGTTTCCATCCTCTGGATGAGGGGGCTGGGGACGTGGAGCATCTACACAGCCCGCTTCTGGGTGCTCGGCTGCTGCAGGGTCTCAAGCCCATTTAGGGTGGTAGCCCTGCTCCTGTGACGGTGCTATCCACCAGCCAGCGAGTGAGTAAGAGGAGAAAGGTGGCATCTGAACAGAGAGAAAGGACTTTCTTTTAGGAAGAAAGCTTCCCCCTCCCCAGGGGTGTGGGTGCACATCCTCTTCCTTCTTCCCCCATCTCTTTAGGCCAGGGTTCCTATATCACCTCCATTCCACTACAGGAAAGAAATTCAGTGTCACCTATTTCTTTTGAAGAGCAGCACGCTGAAACGCTTTTGACGCCTCACTCTAAGGCCCTGCACCCTTATGATCATTCTGATCATTCTGAAGAAGACTTTGTGCCCACTCTGCTGTGTGCCAGGACTATTGCTAGGTGCTGGGGCAGAGACGGATTTCATGCTGTGGTGGAATCCCAGCGTATGACAGGGAGCAAGTTCCACATGGTGTGGCACTTGATGCACTGGAGGGTTGCACAAATGCCCTGGTACTGGGGAGAGGGAATGAGCGGGTCACAGGAGGGACTACTGAGCAGGCCCACATCTTCTTCCTTGGGAGAAGAGATAAAAAGGCTTGTCAGAGAGAACGACAGCACAAAGCCTGAAAGTGTCACGTCTTCGGATAACTGATGCTTCTGAGCCCTGGAGAAGAGGCAGACTGGGAGGGGAAACCAGAAAGGGATGGGTTTGCCTTGGGCCTGAGAGGGTAGGGTTGGATGTGGATTGCCACTGAGAGGCCTGGGAAACTGGGATTGGTGGGTGAGGATTCACTAGGGACCCTGGAGATGACCAGTGTGTAAGGAATAGGCCAGGAAAAAAGGACCCCCAAAGGAGCAGATCAGCAGGGGTTTGGGTGGCTGGGGCTAAAGGGGAGAGACTGCGTAGTGTGGGGAGTCAGGGGCCACGTCGGCCGGGGAAAGTTAAGAAGAATGAAAAGAGTCTTTATAATGGGCCTTCATTCATTGTATCATTTTTGAAGTCAAGTAGCCATCAAAGGTTGTAAAAGAAAAAAGTTTTAAGTTTGTAAATAAAGACTTACTAAAAAATGCTGGCATCGAGGCCAGTGGCCTTAAAAGAGCCTTTTGTGCTAGTGGCTGCGCGCATCCACCCTCTGGGAACAGTGGCAATCAGTTCCGTGAGGTGATGGTGAGGTTCCTTCTCTTCCCAAGAGTTCACAACTCTGGCTTCCTAATTTGAGTGGGAGGAGCAATTGTCCCTAGATTTTTTTTTTTGTCGATGGACCTTTATTTTATTTATGTGTGTGTGGTGCTGAGAATCGAACCCAGTGCCTCACACATCCTAGGCAAGCGCTCTGTCACTGAGCCTCAGCCCCAGCCGCATAACCCCTAGTTTTTGAGGGTGCTGGGGAGATTTCTACAGTGGCCATAATGTTAAACTCCAGGACTGGATTTCTGGGAGGGATGTGGACCTAGTACTGCTGGTTTGAATTTCATATGCACAGACCTTCTTTAAAGTCTGGTGTGGGTGTCTGGCTTGGGCCAGGTGTAGATGGGTCATCTGAAGTAAAGTGATTCTGATTGGGTGGCCTAGGGAAGATATTCTTACACTGTAGGAATTCTTACTGACCTCCAGTGGGAATTGGATATATTGACCCATTCCGTTTTTGCCATAGATTCTATGGAAGTGAAACCTATCATGACCAGAAAGTTGCGGAGGCGACCAAATGATCCTGTCCCCATCCCAGACAAGAGGAGAAAACCTGCTCCTGATATCCATTTGCTTCAAGTTTCAGTCACTTCTTTTTCCCTTAAGACTATTGATTCTCTTGTTGATCCATCTGATAGAATATATGTGGGCATTGTCCTGCAGAAAAAAATATTTGGTGGAAAAGCATATGTAAAATTTTTATGACTGGGTCAAGGGCTGGTCATTTTGATATTGGGAGTCCCCAGCTGCTACTTCTTTTAGTGGGAGATGTTTATACCAAGGTATCATTTGGAAAGATACTTTATGTCCGATGTTGAACCTGGTTTTAACACTTCAAGGTTCAAGGGCAGTTGAAAACTTGATGTATGTTAATTTTTTTACCTGTCAAATGAGGACAGTAGTATCAGACTTTGGGTATCTCAGTTACCCCATCCCTAAAATAGTGAGTTGCAAACTGTTTTTAAATGAAAGCAAATGATATTTTAATCAACACAACAAAGTTCTTTAATTTTAAAAATGGTTAATGGGAATGGGACACATGAAGAAAAGTGTTTTTTCTATTCAAGAGATAATAAATTACAGGCGTGTGGCTCATTCCTGTAATCCCAGTGACTAGGGAGGCTGATGCAGGAGGATCACCAGTTCAAAGCCAGCCTCAGCAACAGCTAGATGCTAACCAACAGTGAGACCCTGTCTCTAAATAAAATACAGGAAAAGGCTGGGGATGTGGCTCAGTGGTCGAGTGCCCCTGAGTTCAATGCCCAGTACTCTCCCTCACCCCCCCCCCAAAAAAAAAAGATATCATAAATGGATATTTTTTCAGAATGGTTTGGTCATTTCACTTGTCTGCCATCAGAAAAGGACATAACTTCAGGTCCCTTCACCTTTATAACAGAATTTTAGTTGCTGTGGAAAAATCTCTGTGTGTGTGTGTGTGTGTGTGTGTGTGTGTGTGTGTGTAAGTAAGTGTAAGTCTCGAGATATTTGGAACAAAAGCACTTTATAAATTTGGGACACAGTTGTTTTCTATTTTCTGTGCTCTCGCTGTTGTTGTAGAGACCTAATGAGTCTTATTCTACCTCCTCCTAGTAGTTTGTAAGGTGGGGTGTGTGAATTCTTTAATATACTTGGTCACCATGACATTTAGCTGGAGAGTCAGCTTTCTGAGAAATAAGTTATTGCAAAAATGTCATTCTGAATAGTCATACCTTGTCAGTTCTGAACTATTGGTACCAGTTTGTTGATTTCTGTTTCCTTGGAAACCATACATGTTCAGATGCATTCCATTAACTCTCAACACCTCAGCTAAATTATTTGTTAACAGACGAACAGATCATGGAGGATCTGAGAACATTAAATAAGGTACAGTTTTATTCCTTTATTTGAAAGCTCAGGCTTGACATGGTTTCTTCACTATGTTCACATGATAGTTAAGTCATTTTGAAACCTCTGACACCTACAGTTATCCAAATGATTTTCTCTAAGATTTTTTTTGTTGTTGTTCTTCCTACAGCTTAAGTCACCCAAGAGACCAGGTAAGTGCTTAATGTTATTGACATTTGTACGATCTTTTTATCATGTTGTTGGAAAAGCATGCGAATACCTGTCAGGGAATTGTTGCAGTTTTCAGAAGTAAAGTGTTTGTCATTTGCCTGTGAGTGAAACTGAAGGGAATGTTAAGTGTACCTCACCCCGCTTTATTTTATTTTTTCAACCTGTTATTTTTGTCTTTTCCTTGGGATTTATTATAAAAATAGACATTTGATCAGCTGTTAAAGGTTTCCTTCTGTATAGGCATTAGGCACGAGTTTCCAGTTTTGAAAATGAAACCAGAGAATTTTTCAGTATTCCTTACTTTCTGGAATTAAGTCCTAGGTATTGCTATACCAGTGACTTTTCATGGCCTGGCTCTCTGGTAAGGCTGTGCCAAGTCCCTAGGTATAGATGAGGCCAAGGCCCAGTCACTGTTCACAGTGATTCCTTCCAGAGCAGCACATGATAGTCAACACTAGTTGCAAACTGGAATTCTAAGTTAGCAATGTCCTTTCTTGTACTAAGTGCTGTGATAAGTCACACGTTCCTCTACTTAGTCTTGTGGAAGAAAAACCCAGATTCTTCTTTCTCTAGATAATGTCTTCCTGTGGGCCCCTGTAGTCCACAGAGAAGTCCTGAGCTTCTGAGGCATGATGGGGAGGGTTATGTGAGTAAGTATGTACATTTAGATCATTTAAACCTACTTTATCTCTAAAAATGATTTAATTTTTAAGAGATTGTCATGATACTTGCCCTTTTGGGCTTCTGATGGTCATTAGGATTTAATCCACCTCTAAGTGGTCTTGTGCATTGGTGCATTTGACCTTGGCCTTCCTAAGCCTCCAGTTTCTCCTCTGTTCAGTGAGGTTAATCTGTGCCCTGCCTGTCTCTGGGAATGTTTTGAGGATAAAGTTTGGTGTGATGTATAAGAATTTTGTTTGTGCTGATCAGGTGTCAACACTAAGGTCTGCATCAATGTGGTGACCTCCCAGGAGTGCACATGTTGATCAGTACTGGGGTCTTGCCTGTGCACAGCCACTGTACTCTAACCTGGGCAGCATAGTGAGACCCCATCTCTTTAAAATGTTTTTTTGTGTGTTTAATTCCCAGGAGTTATCACTGTAAGAACTTGATGGTGATGCTATCACCACACCCTAATGTGTCTCAGTTAAAGGATGGTAGCTGGTAGACGTACATGTTTGTTGCACGCTTAGTCATTTAACTGTCTCTGGCTCCTCTAGCATCCCCATCCTCTCCTGAACATTTGCCTGCGACCCCTGCGGAGTCTCCAGCCCAGAGATTTGAGGCTCGGATAGAAGATGGCAAACTGTATTATGATAAGAGATGGTAAGTCATGAGAAAAGAGGGACCACTCCAAAGAGCCATTCTGGGGCTTCCTGTGGTGGTTTCAGAGCACGCCTGCTACTTAAATTTTTAAATGGGATTCCACTTTTCATCCTGTGTGTCACCAGCCGTTTGATAGACCTCTGTTAGGTTTCTGAAGACTGTTTCCCAAAATGTGGGTGGCGGTCCCCTTCCTCTCCGTGCTGCTGTCATCACACTAGAATTTGAAGCCTAATTTTTTTTTTTTTGCGGGGTCCCTAGCCTGTGGAGCCAGGGTACACGTTCTATTCTGCCTCCTATTAACTTTGGTCCTATGTGCTAAGGTTAATAGGTGTTCTGTGGATAAAAGATTGTGGTCATATCAGTTTAGGGATGATCATGTTAATTAAGATAAATGAGTTCCCTTCTTATCGCACTCTCTGGGTCTTGTCACATGCTAATGTGCGCTGTGAATTTCCAAGATGTTATTGGGTGGTTTTTATTTGACAGCTGTACTGTTTTCTCATGCATTATCCTGCTGCCAAAGTGTTCCAGGAAACTTTTTTAGGGGAATTGTATCCTAAAACCTGACTCATTTAGATTGAAGACTGTTGAAACCTTTAGACTGCCAGTGTTTTTCATTGGAAAGGAAATGGCAAAGCAATAGAGTAGAACCTTAAGAGCTCATGCATTTATTCATTCAGCCAGCCTCATGTGAGGCGTCCGCTGGGCGTTGGATCACCCAGGGCCCTGCCATCTTCTCAGTTCTTTTGACTCAGAGACAATATTTCTTCCTATTTGTTGTCCCTCTGCAGTCAGCCTCTTACTCAGCTCAGGTTATAGGTACTCTTGTAGTTGATTCTATCGAGAGTCTTTTTCTCAGTCCCTCTGTGCCCTCTGTAGTTATCATTTTTAATGGCTAGTAATAATGCCGAGTTTTAATACTTTTGTGTAGCCAAAAGTTCCAAAGATCAGGATAGTGGTTGTTTTGACTTTTTTGACTGTGTTTGTTTGTTACTAGGCATTGAACCCTGGGTGCTCTATCCTTAGCACTTTTTATTTTGTACTTTGAGACAGGGTCTTGCTAAGTTGCTTAGGGTCTCAGCTCCTGAGCTGCTGGGTTATAGGTATGCGCCACCATGCCTGGCAACTTTTTTGAGTTTTATGTTGCTTTATGTTAGTTGATCACAATACAATATTGAATACACATTCCTCTGTAACCACGGGGGGATTGGTTCCAGGAACCCCCTCAGATGGTCAGGTCTCTTAAATCAAGTACTATAGAATTTGCATATAACCTAAATCCTTTCTCCTGTATATTTTAAATCTTCTCAGGATCACTTATAATACTTAACATCAATGCTGTGAAAGTAGTTGTTACAAAGTATTGTTACAAGAAAAAAAATGTTCATTCTATACACAGTGTTGTTGTTGTCCGCGCTCCCCACCCCGAAATATTTCTGATCTATAGTTGATTGAAACACGGGTGTGGAACCTGCAGAACCAGAGGGTTAAGTGTTCTTCAAAAATGCTTGGAGATCTGGTCATGCCTGAAATAAATCATTTCCACCTAGTAAATAACAGTGAGTCAATTACCTAGCAGATGAAGGAGGCTTGCTTTGTCTGTAAGCCTGACCTTGGTGACTTCTGCCCCTGTAGTTTGGCTGTTCTTGGGCATTTTTCAGTTGGTGTGGTATCTTAACGTTGCTCATCAGAACGTATCACCACTAGGTGGCAGGCCCTGGCTGCTCATCACAGTGGGTCAAGATCAGATGAAAAATGTTTCTAATAATGAAAACCAAATAACCTTTAAAGATCAAGCCCACATATAGGAACCGCCTTTGAAAATGATGAGATTTATCACTAACATTTTTACGGATCTATGAGTCTTAAAGCCATGTGATATTTCAAATGATGTTCATTTCATAATTACGTTGCTTCAGATCTTTCTCTTTCTTGACTTAATCCTTACGACTTTATGAGATGTGTCCTGAGGGTGAAGATGCAGTAAAATAAAATGCTTGGTGGTTTTTTTTTTTGGCAAAGATCTCCAGTGACTGGTGTTTCATAATGTAAACAAAGTGATTGGGCTTGATGATGTGTCAGAACTACTAAGCAGTGTGAAGGAATTTTCACCACCCTGCTCATGTTAGCAGAAGACATTTGCAGAATAATGTCTCTGGAAATGTTTTACTTTTTCGGTGAATTTTTAGTTACTCATTCTGCTGTTAAATATATTTTGGGAATGTGGTTATCTTCATTATTCTGTGTGTTTTTCTTCTTTGGCCTTGGGAGTCAGAGTTCATGGTGAGTCCCTTTCTTTTCTGAGACTTGTTGAAAGGATTTCTGGGGTCCTGGCCAAAGCTTTCATAGGGCTTTTGTATCCTTTTTTTATCGTTTTTGCAGACACAGCCCGTGGTGGAGAGATCAGGTGAATTTCTTGCATGCTGTGTCCAGTGGCATGGCATATTTTGGTATAACGGTATTTTTGGCAAAACATGTTTCATTGAGTTTATTTTAGCAAAATAAGTCTTGAGTCAGGCTTCCCATCTTGGCATGAACACTTATCAAGCTACATTTCATTTTGAAAGATAAGCATCTTCTCTTTGCCTGGTCTTCAGTTGAGATTAAGGCCTTTGCCTCCCATTTTGATCTGGACTAATGACCCCTCTCAGGAGATACTGTGGAGTAGCTGTTATTTTAAATAGCTGACTGCTGGTGCTGGAGCTGCTAATGTGAATCATAAATGAAGTCACCACTTGCTCAAGTAGACTTCACCCTCCAGCTCTCAGTTAACTCCGAATAGTGAATATTTCCAACAGGCGTTGGGACCCCTGGAGGTTCTATAGCTGTGATGTGGATTCAGTTGTGGGAAGTGAAGTGTTAATGTCAGGATTGCTCGTAGATTCAGAATCCAATTACTTCCCACCTTGCTCCACTTTCAGATCTACCTGCTAAAGAAATTGCTTTCTTTCAAAATAGTGGTAGCCATTCTAGTTCGTTGGGTTTAATAGTAGAGGCACAGAGCTTCAAGAGCTTAATTGTTGGGATTCCCAGATCAGAATTTTCATTAGTAATAAAGTCAATTTGACATTTAGGTTCTATTCTCTGAGGTTGTTTAAGAATTTTTTTTTTTTTTTTTCCAGCAGGTGAGTTGTATCGTGTAAAATGGGCTAACTGGCAAGAGCAGACGTACATTTTCACTAAATTAGTTCTATTGATACTGCTTTTTAACATTTTTTTCTAAATTTATTTTGAATTTGTTTCCCCCTTGATTAGTTTTTAGAAATTGAAAAGTAAATTTATACGTTAAGATTATCTTATTGTTTTTTTTTTTTTTTTTGGTTTTGGTTTATATTTAAAAACCCTAGAATTTTCAGAGAATTCAAATAATTGAATAGGTTTGGTATCTGGGGTTAATGATTCCCAGAGACCATTGTGTGGTGCATGAGAATCCCCCGAATGTCCTGGAGACTGGGGGTCAGTTGATTTGGCAGTTTGCTACTCTGGGAAGCATGCTGGCCGGCCAAGTACCACCGTGGAGTGAGAGACCAGAGATGTCGGCCACGCTGCCACCTTCACTCCTGATGTTCACTGTTGAGGGTGTTAGATGTTTGGGTTCTAAGCATAATTGAAGGAAAATACAACACATCTCCTGTTAAGAACTGTTTGAATGGTGTTACAGAATTAACTGTTTGACAGAGCTTCCTAACATTTTCTTTTTGCTCATCCACCTTATTTGTTTCTAATACCATAACTTATGTTATTTTTTTTTAAATATAAATAATACTTGCTTATCCTAGGAAAAAGAAAGACATGCCATAAAAAAATAACATTCTTCATTTAGTGTTACATTTTTGTATGCATTTAATATACATTTTAATTTGTAAATTTACCGTTTTTTTTCTTTGTGTATACATTGCACATCAAACGTGTGTTTTATTACAAACAAAGGAACAAAGGGGACTTTTTTTTTTCACTTGGCTTTATATTGAGCGCATTTCCTCCTTGCCATGACCTTTCTGTGTGTGTACTGTGGGGTGCTGGGGGTTGAACCCTGGCCTCATGCATGCTAGGCAAGTGCTCTACTATGGAGCTAGGCCCCCAGCCCTTGACCTTTCTTCATTAAAGTGTTGAGAAAGTAGAATCAGAATGGCTTGAGGCTAATTGCAGTTTGTTATGTGTTTCTCTTTAATCCTCATAGGATAACTGAGTATTCTTCTGATTTTTATTCAAACCATAATTCAAGACATTGCTGTTTACGCATGAGAGTTGGCTTAAATGTGGGAAAGAAACCAAGGGAAGTTTTTGTGTTGTGGATCATTCAGCCTTTCCTCATGCATTGTATAATTTGATCTTGTGATATTAACTGTTTAGCATAACGAAGGTCCTCTGACCCAGTTTACCAACTAATACATGGCCAATGGCAACTTTATGTCTTGGATCTCACCCTGTCTCACTGTTGTAATTGCATTTATGATTTATTTTCTTTTAACAGTGTTTTCAGAAAGTGAATTGACTTGGAAACCTGAATTTTTATCTCTTAAGTAGCAGGTTAAAGAGCACTTAGAACCTAGATTGGAAAGAGCTCACTGTGGGAGAGAAGTACAGCCTTTACTGAGATAGCTTGGCAGTAGATTATTTCATTATACCAGCAAAACAGAATCTGCCTTCTTCCTCCAGAGGGATAAGAAGACACAGCACTCTGCTGGGAGATGTGTTTTGGTGGAATGTACAAGAATTTGTGGATCTTTTTAGCTGGACGTATGTAGCCAGCATGAACCAAAGATTATGTTCTTGATTCAAGTGGAGCCGGCCCTGGGCAGGGCTGCCCGTAGCGGGTCAGCTGATGTATCCAGCTCTTGCAGTCTGGTGGCTGCTCTTCCACCCGTTGTCCTGCTGGGTTTGGTCCAGGCTTCGTACCTTCTGTCCTCAGCCTTGTCCATCAGTTGGAAGTGGCCCTGTGCGACAGTAGGCCAAGAGAGTAATGGTAGGGGCCGGAATGGGGGCATGTGCCTTACCTATTCCATTCACAGCAGCTTTCCCCACTGTCTGGGCCAGATCGGTGTCCCTTAGCAAATGTCAGAACACCCGGCACTTCACCTAATGAGCATTTGCAGGTGTGGCACTTGATCTTCCCTCTCCCACTGCGCTTGAAGCTCTGTGACAGCAGGGACCTGAGGCCCGTGCGCTGTCTGCCCCATCCTCTGGCATAGTCAGTGTTGCATAGTCAGAGCTTAATGAGTATTTTTTTTAGTATATACTTTTTAAGATGTTGAAGTACCTTTATTTTGTTCACTTATTTTTAAAATTTTTTTTAAATATATTTTTTAGTTATAGATGGACACAATACCTTTATCTTATTTATTTATGTGGTGTTGAGAGTCTATCCCAGGGCCTCACACATGCTCGTAAACGCTCTACCACGGAGCCACGACCCTAGCCCCTTAATGATTATTTTTGAATGAATGACTAAAGAAGGGCTGAGTTCATCCAACCTTCTTGTTGATGACTAATTTGGACAAATACAAAATAAATGACAGATGTTTAAGTCCATGTATTTATTTTGTCCAGACAGTGGGAACAGAGGGCTGTACTTCAGTGGCAGAGAGTTTGCCTAACTAGTGTGAGGCACTGGGTTCGATCCTTAGCACCACATAAAAATAAACAAAATAAAGTCACTGCCTCTCTATCACTATAAAGTGGGAACAGAGATATTTTACCTCAAAATTTTTATTTTGCTTTTTGAACTGGGTTATATAGTCCAAATCAAAAAGTAAATTATATTCTGACCCTTTCTTCATCCCCATTTCCTCTTTTCAGAGGGGCCAAGGAACTTAAGTTTTAGATCCAGAAGATTAGGAGGTCACCCCGTCCAAGGATGGAAGTCTGTAAATGACACCTGGAATCCAGGCTCTTGAGTCATTCTGTGGACTCCTGCATTACATTTCTTACAGTGATAGCGTTTTGTTTTGTCTCCCCCCTCCACCCCGCCCTTTTCACATTGTGCCCTGTTTTTGGCAGGTACCACAAGAGTCAGGCCATCTATCTGGAGTCAAAGGACAACCAGAAACTGAGCTGCGTGATCAGTTCGGTTGGAGCCAATGAGGTAGGGCAAATTTCTGCACCCTGAGGAAAGACAGATGAGCTCTTTGAAGTGTGGAAAATATGACAAACCTAAAATGAAGGTGCCACCAAGAAAGCACGGTGAAGTCACGTCTCATGTGAGCGAGCTTCTGAGGTCAGCACTTTCAGGCAAAAATTACGCACAGTCAGAAACACCCTTGAAAAATGCCTTCCGCCTGCTGTGAGGGTGCCTGGGACCTTGTGTTTTCCTGGTGGTGCTGGCAACCTCCCCAGGCCGTGATGGATTTGGGAGCCACCGAGCTAGACTGAGCAGGGCAAGTACGTTCACCTGTGACTGCTTTCTAAAATTGTCATCCACTGAGAACGGACCAGGCCGTGCCACTTACTCCGTCTCTGTGTTGCTGCCTCTCTAGGACTTTGATATGCACCAACAGGTTTGTTTCTCAATATGAGAATGCACAAGGGCCAGCATTGAGTTAAGTGCTCAATACGTTGGTGCTGGTCCAGCCAGCATGCAGCTCCCTGCCTGGTAGCCTCCTGAGGTGTCCTGCTGTGTCTATGAACAGCAGGCTGCCAGGCTTGTGCCCTTGGCTGTTGGTCTCCTTGAGACACTCGGCAGGATCGGGTCCAGTTTTAATTATGTTCTCAATACCCGAGGATGACGTGGCTGCCTGTGAGTTCTCCTGGCTCTTCATTAAGAGGATGTTGACAGTGTCTGTCTTGTTGGTAGTTAACAAAAAGTTGAAAAGTTTAATAGCTAGATTGGCTTGATCTCTTATCAGGCACAGATGTCTGCAAAGAAATTGATTTTCACACGTCCACTCTCTGTAACTTATTCGTGCCAATGCTCAGTAAATCTAATGAAACTGGATTATGAAATAACTTAAGCCTCTTGTATTCTCCCAGTTTTCTGAATTGAAAATGCCCTCAAATGTGACTAGTTTGCAAAATGATTATTTACTTAGAAGTTAGGCAGAGCCTTCCAGATAAGTGAATGTCATTCTTCTTTGGGCTCAGGATCTGTGAGATTTGCCCAAGCCAAGCCAAACCAGAACCAGGACATCTAATAGAGGCCTAGTGTTCCTTGTCCAAGGGCGTCACCACTTCACCACAGAGCATTTGTCCCTAGCTAGCTGGGTGAGCTAGAAAGCACATGTGGCTTCTTGGTCCCAAGCCCAGCTTCAGAACCAGTCTGTTATTCTCTTCTGTGACGCCTGAAGAAAAATAGAAATTCAGGTTTGACACCCTATCCCTTGTTCAGGATTGGCACTTTGTGTCACAAGGGAGTGACAGTAAGGTCTGACGGAGTGGTAGCACTGCAGCTGTGTCCTGGAGGGGAGAGGCCTCAGGCGTTGGAGGTGTGTGACTCTTATGGTGGGAATAGTTCACATCCCCTGCTTAGGAAGTGTTTCAGCTTCTCAGCCCAAAGCCTAAATGACACTGAGCTCTGTGGCTTTGCATTGCTCAGCTCTGGGCAGGTTTGGTGGGTGGGTCTGAATGTGTTGGTGACCTTGCCAGTTCAGCCCTCTGTGGAGTCAGTTTTCAGTTTAAAATGGTTCCTCAAGGTCCTTTAGAATATCAGCTTCATGTGAAATCTTTAACTTGCTTCACTTTTTAATTTTTTTTTATTTTTTATTTTGGGGGTACTAGGGATTGAACCCAGGGTGCTTTACCCTTGAGCTACATCCCCAGCATTTTTGAGGCAGAGTCTTGCTAAGTTGCTGAGGCTGGCCTCAAATTTGTGGTCCTCCTATATTAGCCTCCCAAGTCATTGGGATTATAGGTGGGTGACACTGTGCCTGTTTTTTTTTTTTTTTTTAAACCTGGTTTGGAAATTGAATCCAGGGCCTCATGTATGCAAGGCAAGAGCTCTACCTCTGAGCTATATCCCCAGCCCAACTTGTTTCATTTTTAAACCAGTGTGTTTGACTTTAAAGCCTCTCTCTTGTGTTTAATAATCACATTGAAAAAGTTGAGATGAAGCTGAGAATATGCTTTTTTAAAAACCTGGGACCCTAGTTGGGGAAGGAGATCCATTTATAAACTTCTATGTATGGCTGAGGTGCAGACCTTTCAAAACATGGTGCTTTCAGCTCCACTTAATTGCTCCTTCAGAGAGCAGGCTTTGTGGAGAACAGCCAGGGCTGTGATATCAGGCACCATCGTCACATGGGGACAGGCAGCTCCGCCTTGCTGAACCTGGTCTTCTCCTCTGCAAAATGGGGCCCGCAGCAGTGCTGCTTCCTTCCAGGACTGAGGGGAAGCAGCCGAGTAGGATCGGCGCGGTGGCATAGTGAGCACCGGTAGCCCTTCCTCGCTTGCTCAGGTGACAGCAGTGGCAGCTTCTCTCCCCGTGCCTGGCTACAGGAGGCCACTTACTGACTGCACTTGTCAGCTCTGGCAGTCCCCCTGCTGCAAGAGTTCATTCCTAAGTCCACAGAAGAGTGCAGCTGTCCTGTGGACGAGGGAAGTCGGAGTCCACCTGCAGGAGGTGGAGGCTGCAGGAGGGATACCCTGTCTGAAGCTCTCCACTCTTCAGAGGCCTTGCTGGGCTCAGATGCCTCAGGGACACCTTTTATGGATGGCATTTTGTTCCCTTATAGTAACCTTCATTGTTAGCCTTAATTGTCAAGACCCCAGAGTATGGAGAGAATGTATGATACGGGGTGAGGAAAAGTATTTCCAGATTTGAAAGGTCTATTTTCACTGTGTGTCTCTTGTGTATTGATAATGCTGTAATCAAACCTAATCAAAAGTCCTTGTAGTCCAGGCAAAAAGAGGACCCAGGATTGCTGTGCTTTCCATTTTCTTTGTCAGAGTGTGGGGGAGATGGTGGGGAGAAATAAGTTCAGGGCTATTACCTGCTCCCTGTCTGGAGGCGCGCCTTTACAGTGGTCAAGGACAAGCTCACTCAGGCAGGGGTGGCCAGTTTTCTGCCCATACCTAATTCATGCAGCTATTTTAATGCCTGGGAGGTTTTCCCTTCAGCGTCTCTCAGCCTCTCACCTTGCTCTCTCCTGTCCCTGCAGATCTGGGTGAGGAAGACCAGCGACAGCACCAAGATGAGGATCTACTTGGGCCAGCTGCAGCGCGGGCTCTTCGTGATCCGCCGGCGGTCAGCGGCTTGACCTCCCGCAGAGCTCTCTGCCCTTGACCCTTTTTCTGCAGTGGCTTTTTTGTTTGTTTGTTTACTTCTTAATAGAAAAATTTTAACTTACTGGGAATAACTACTTGGCCTTGGAAGTGAAGAACACCGTGTGGATTCTGTGGGGGCACTTCCGTGACTGGTCACGTCCACCTATGTGTCATTCTTCCCTGCCTCAGCTTCTTCCCAGTCAGCAGTCACCAGGGAATGCTCATTTTCAGGAGTATTTAGGGTGTTTGATTTAGTTTCTTTTTATTTCTTTATTTTTTTGCTTATCCTTTCTCTCTCTTTTTTTTTTTTTTAACCTCCTCTGAGGTTGAAGAAACAGCTCTTCCTGTCAGTTATCTTTAGGTCTTTCTGCCATGAAGAAGAGTGGGAAGGAATTCACTCTGTGATGCATTCTCCATATTTGATTCTGGTTAGTGGATCACGCAGCTACTGCCCTGGCTGAGCCCCATCCACTGTTTCCCCAGAAGCGAGGGGCAGAGGTCCTAGCAGAGGGAGATGAGTTCTCCTGGCTCTCGGCCTTCTTGGAGAGAGAAATGCCTGTGTGACATCTGGCACATGCCATCCATTCCCCTGGCTGAACTATGGAACATTTGCCGGGGAGACTATGTTGAAGTAAATGGGACTGGGGGAAGGGACGTTTCATGTCATAATGTGCTGAAGTTACCATATTTTAAACGTTATTTAATGCAGGCGATTTATCCGCACACATTTGTTCCAACTCAGGCTGGAATGAGAAGTGGTAATTTCGGAAGTTTTTATTCGTGATTTCTTTCTCTCCCCAGTTCCTGAGTAGATTGAGGGAGCACATGGCGTAGGCAGCTGATCTGGGTTGTCCCTGGGGTGGGGTGTGGAGATAAAAGTGCAGCGCTGATAATCTGTAGACTCACGTGACTCAAGCGTCACTCGTGTTGCTGATGCCACTACTGCAGATTGACCGTTCCACACCTGTGGAACCTCGTCAGGCCCTGGGCACTCACAGTCTCTCGGGAGACCTGGTCTGCTTTGGAGACAGGAGGGCTGCTGTGACCGCGGCCAGACCCCTGCGCTTGTCCTGATGCGCCCCAGGAAACCCTTCCCTGCACTCCCTGCTCCTTCCCCTTGTTCCCTTGTTTGGAGAAAGGCTTCTATGGGTGGCGGGGTTGTCTGGTCTAGTTGCCATCTTGAGATGTTTATAACATGGGATGGGAGCCACAGTCAGCGTCCCTGGGCAGTGACTAGACCTTACCCATCTTAGGAAATCTTTATGAGTGATCCCCTTGGCCTCGGTCCCTGGGGTCCTCTCCATATTGTCTATTGATATACAAACCCACAGCAAGTTGGGGCTATGATGACATCAGTCACCTTCTGGGTTCTAGCTGCCACAAGGAACAAACCCTCCTGGCTCTGAGTAAAGACTTGTACAGAGACCGTTTTGTCTTTATATCCACTTTTCTTTATATCCACTTTTTCTGGTGTTGGGGTCTATTTTGAAAAGTTGTCTGGATGTTCTGTTTCTTCCCTGCCCTGCAGCCCCCCAGTGTTAACGACATTCACTACAGTGATCCCAGCCCAGGGCACGTGGGCCTCACCTGTCCTCGCGGGCCTTTGGTTTGAAGGAGGACTTGCGTGGCTCACTGCTGTCACAGTGTGTGACATCTCCGTCACACAGCTGTGCTTTATCTTCAGGTGCCCTGTGATGGAAACTAACTCAGATACATTTAGTGTGTTTTGCCATTGAGCTTTTCTGTAGCTGATCACCTCCCTTGTCTTTAGGAGCAGTGTACCAAAGTGTGTGTCTAACGGAGAGGGTGTGTCCGTGGCCACTGGGGCTCTGCACCGAGGCGTCCAGCTGCCTTTTGTCCTTGCCTTGTCTGGGGCGCTTTTGTGAAGTAACCATTTATTTGAAGACCAGGGTGTGGTGCTTTTGCCTTCTCTCTCCTGTTAACTTTTGGGGTGTCTGAGACCCCACAGAGACAGGCCTGATCTCGACCCGGCCATTGCCTTCTGCACGTCCTCTGAGCCCTTAATCACCATCTGGTGAGAACGGGCAGAGGCGAGGGAGACTTGACGCAGCACAGGAAATCATATTCCTAATCCCAGAGTTAATTTTTATTTAGTCACCTCAGAGGTGAAAAATGGGCAGATGGACCCTTCTGACTGGCCTCTGTGGTGACCAGGGGCGGGATAAACACTGTTAGTACATCAAGGTCCTTCTGTGATGGATGGATGCTAAAGAGGGAGTTAGGAGGAGATTGGCTTTCCACCCAGGTGGCCGTTCTTACCTACAGGGTTTTTTCTCAGCTGACCTCAGCACACCAGCTGGACTCCAGTCCCGGGGCCTGCAGGTGACCCTTATAGACAGGGTGGTGCGCCCAGCTCGGCCCTCGCAGCTGCACTTGGGTTTTGGTGGCTGGCCTCAGTGTTCACTGGGGGGTGCCCCAGTATGTTTTCCCTCTACCTGAGAGTCTGTCCTCCCCTGAGCCCTCCTCTCCAAGCCCATGTCCTCTTACACAGTTCCCAGAGAGATTTCTGTAGCCATGCATTTCATGCAACCAGGTGGTTGCCTTCCTGCGGGTGCCGGTGTTCGAGGGTGTCTGCCTGCCCAGCTCAGTTCTAACTTCCAGCTAGGACCAGTGTGAGATCCAGGGGCTGGTCTGTATTTGGGATTGGGGGTTTTTCTAAGGGGGATAGACAGGGCTGGGTGGGGTTGATTGCATTTTTTACCTAACTCTGGGTACAGGGGGAATCCTCTATTTTTTACACTATTTTTTTTCTTTTAATGTTTCCTTTTAGCCTTGAATCTTTACTAAATAATTTCCTCCTTATTTAAATTTTTTGTTTCATTTGGGATTTGACATCTTGGTACTTTGTGTTATACTGTTTTTTTCCCCAAAGGGTTCAAACCATTTTTAATACCAGAACATGGTAAAATTGCAGCCATTTCAAGCAGCTGGTGGGCTTTTTATAAAACATTATTAGCTGGTACCATTAAATGTTCCGAGAAGTGAATGTAAAATGTATAGGTTTTTTTTTTTCTTTTTTTAAAAATAAACTTTCAAAGAGGAAACCAGCATGTAGTCTGTTGTATCCACTGGCCTGACAGATGATTGAAAGGTGTTTAAGTTCTCCTGTGGACTGTGGGGAAAGGCGTTGTGCTGGGGAGGAGTACACTGTATGTTCGATCATTGTCAGGGAAGAGTGAGGTCATGATGTCGGGAAGGCGAGTTCTGATGTCTCGGGTTTTAAAGAGCAGTCGAGGGCTGTAGACCCTTAAAAGTAGTGTTCTCCATTACTTGCTGGGAATGATAAAATAATTTAAGATTGAGTAAACGAAATTGATCGTATGTGGAAGACCTTGAAGTTAGCTCAGGATGAGAGAGGTTGTGAAGGAGTCAGTTCCTAAGCCAACACGGCCGAGATGTGGGCCTACTTTTTCTTCTGTTAGGTGCAGAGTCTCTGTTCTCTGCCTGAGGCTTTTATCCATTTTGAGTTGAGTTTTGTGAGTGGTGAGAGTTAGGAGTTTAAATTTCCTTTTGCTACAGATGGATTTCCGGTTTTCCCAGCTCCGTGTGTGGAAGGAGGTTATCTTTGCCCCAGCCCCGAGTTTTCTGTTTTAATTACCTGAACCGGAAAGCTCTTTTGCTCCCATAGTCGTTAGAGTTTGAATCTGAAGTGTCCTTGTAGAGACCTGTGTATTAAAGACTTGGTCCCCATCTTGGTACTCTTGAGAGGTTGGTGGGACTTCAAAAGGTGGGGCCTGGTGCCACAGTTTAGGTCATTGTGGGCATGTGTTGAAGGGGACTGTGGGACACTGGTCCTGCCCCCACCTGCTGGTGGCCCAGAGGTGAGCAACTTGCTCCCACTCGCAAGGACCCTGATGTCCTGCAGAAGGCTCACAGGGAAGTGGGTCAAAAGCTCCAGAATTGGGAGCCTCGGTAAGGTAAATCTCTTCACATAGGGCTCTTTCCTCCTATAATTCCAGGGCAGCCAGGTGCCTGTTGCCACCAGGAATGGGCAGGGATGTGGTAAGTGTCAGAACATGGGATGTGCCTGA
Organism: Callospermophilus lateralis; assembly: GCF_048772815.1. NCBI lineage: Eukaryota > Metazoa > Chordata > Mammalia > Rodentia > Sciuridae > Callospermophilus > Callospermophilus lateralis. The sequence goes on along the minus strand of NC_135305.1, from coordinate 148,767,324 downwards.
ACGCAGAGCAGACAAAGCTGACTCAGGCTGAGCCTCCCACCGTCTTGGATGACCAGCAAGGCTTGCCCTTGACGTTAGGGGCCTCCCTTTCCCTGAGCACCGTGTGTGCGCCAGGCTTGTGCAAAACCTCCCACGAGAGACATTTTCTCGGGGGTCCTGACAGTAATGGGTGAAAGTCCTAATGTTCCCATCCAAGACTGCCCCATGAATTAATGTAATAATTAATATAATGAAGCCTGGAACTCAGTTCTCCTTTAAACTCAGTGTGCCTCCTACACCGGAAGTGCTCCATTAATGTCACTTGTCAAAGTTAGTTTAAATGAGGTATGAAGCTGAGTGCCATGGCACTGCAATCCCATGACTCAGGAGGCTGAGGCAGGAGGATCGAGAGTTCAAAGCCAGCCTCAGCCACCTAGCCCTGTTTCTAGGTTTGAAATTTAAAAAAAAAAAAAAAAAAGGCTGGGTGTGGCTTGGTGACTGAGGGCCCCTGGGCTGAATCCCCAATATTAAATAAATAAACAAGGTGTGAAGGCCAGCGGCTAAGTAGTAACAGCCAGGTCCGGGGGCTGGTCCTTGCTGGCATTCTCTGTGAAGCCTCCTGACAGCCCTAAGGAGCGGAGACCTCCTTCCAACCAGCATTCAGGGACGAGCGGGGGAGGACCAAGTCTAGTCACAGGATGAGGTTCAGTGACTGTCAAGGGGTGAGCCACAAGATGGATCTTTCCAATCCCACAGTTTCCCATCACCACTGTATTTTGCAGTCCTTTTCCTCACCCCTTGGTGAAAGTTACATTGGAGGGGCCGGGGCTCAGCGGTGGAGCGCTCCTCTAGCACTGCGAAGCCCTGGGTTCAATCCTCAGCACACATAAAAATAAATAAATAAAATAAAGGTATTGTGTCCAACTACTTCTAAAAAATAAATATTAAAAAAAAAAGTTACATTGGAGTTGGGAACAATGATGTGCCACACTTGGAGTCCCAACTACTATGGAGCCTGAGGCGGGAGGATCCCTTGAGACCGACCTGGGCAACACAGGAGACCCCATCTCAAAGGCACACACATCCTGTCAGCCTGCCCACCGTGGTTCTTGAGCGCCTCCCCAGGAGGGTTTGGTTTGGTTTGGTTTCTGGGTCTGGAAATGGAACCAGTGGCTGGCACAGGCCAAGGAAGACCCTGATAGCTGGAAACCTGCCTTTGCCTCTTCGTGCACGCACCGAGCAAGTGCTAGAGGTGGAGTTTGCTGGAGCCGTTTCTCTGCTGGGTGGCTCTGGTTTCTCCCTTGGCAGAACAGCCAGCTGCTTAGGAGGTTGGTTTTTTGGTACCAGAGATTGAACTCAGGGGTGCTCAACCACTGAGCCTATTCCCAGCCCTATTTTGTATTTTATTTAGAGACAGGGTCTCACTGAGTTGCTTAGGGCCTCGCCATTGCTGAGGCTGGCTTTGAACTTGCAATCCTCCCATCTCAGCTTCCCATGCTGCTGGGATGGCAGGTGTGGGCCACCGAGCCGGCAGGAGGTTGCTTTTGTTGACATTGCATAATTATGACCATTCTAGAAAAAGAAGCCCTTTTGTCCACAGTTGCTGGTCTTCCTGGGACCTACTTATACAGTGAGCAATGAGAGGGCCTTTGGAAGACACATCCAGATTTTTCCAGGTCACTTTCTTCTGCCTTTCTTATCTGGGAATAGGGAGGAGGGTGGTGCCATGGAACTGTTTTTTAGAAGTGTAGGCGGAGAGCTGGACAGAGCCACCTTGCCACTCTGATGTCACATCCTCCTCCGGTGGGTGCCCCAGTTCCAGGTCACCTGCTTCAGACCGTCTGCTCAGGCCATCAGTGACCTGCTTATGAGCCACGCCTGGGATTTGCAGTGCTGGGCAAAGACAGGGATGAAACCTGTTTCCAGTCTCTATTTGTTAAAGATGTCCCAAGCCCTGTCCTTGGTGGGGCTGGGCACCTTTTCTGCTTAAAAGAAAGCTAGAAACATGGGTGCCATGTCACTCTCTTTGGACATAATATCAGAGTGAGGAATATATTACCTTTAGGGACTTTGGTGTTTACCAGAACACACATTTTTCTGAATAACTGGTTATTAAGGCAGAAAGATATCTATGTTTCGGAGACTCGCTAGGGGAAAGGAGGAGATAAGATACAGCACAGGTGCCTTGGTGCTTAATCCCTTTGCCCATTTTCTCTAATCTGCGTTTGCTCGATTACCTTAAAGATAGAGATCTGTAAAGTAACAAAATTCACTTTGCTGATATGAGAAGACCAATAACCGAATCTGAGCCCGCCCCACCCTGTCCCTTTCTGAAGGAGCTGGGGGCTCTGCAGAGTGTTGTCCCTCCTGTGGGGGAGAACAGGATCTATTGGAATCTCCCCTCCAAAGGCTCATGATGAGGGGTAGGGGGCGGTTAAGGCAGGCAGGTTTCCAGAGCCAGGCCAAGCAGCTCCCCAGGGCCTGGCCCCTGCAGGCACCGAAGGCAGCTCAGGCCAGCAGCCCCTGCAGGGAACCAGGAATCACCTCTCTCACCACGGGTTCTCCTAACGATCTGTGTTCACTGAGATGCAGTGTGATGCGGCCGAGAGCAAAGGCAGGATGTGAGTCTGGCTTGGCTGCCTAACTTGACCCTTGGCAATTTAATTTCCTGGAACTTGACTTTTCTCATCTGTTAAAATCTACCTTGTATATTTTTGAGGAGTCTTGTAATATAAACACAACTCTATGTGCTAAGTATTTTACACATATTCATTGAATCCCTATGACACTTTGAGTTAGGTACTATAATAATCCTCAGTTTATAGTTGAGGAAACAGAAAGGTGAAGTCACTTGCCCAAGGTCACACAGCTAGTAAATGGCAAGCCAAGATTCTAAGCCCAGATGGTCTCCCCAGAGTCCCTGTCTGTCTTCACTGTGCTGTATATACTTTGAAGCATACATGGGAAAGATGAAATGCAGGGACCGCTCAATCTGTGGAGACTGTCCCCACAATTACAGCTGCTGTTAGTCTGAGTGCTAAATCCTGAGAGACCAGAACAGGTTCAGGAAGCTGGTTAAACACCAACAGGCCATGAAGGTAAAGCTTCTGGCTTTGGAGGTTCTGATTGTCCCAGGGCAGAGGAGAGAAGGGTTCGGGAGCCCAAGTCCAGGTGGTGCAGGAAACCGAGCTAATCAGATTAGTTAGTGTCTGCCGCACACAAGGGACTCGCCCTGTTTGCCATCCTTGAGTTAGTTTGGTCTCCTCATTTTGAAGATGAAAACAACCAAGGCCCAGAAATGTTAGCTGACTCCAAGGTCACATGGCTGGTTATGAGCAGGGTTAGGGCACCCATTTGAGGTCCTGCTTGCACTAGGCACTATGCTGGAAAGTGCAGGCCACAGCCCACTTTTGCTAGCTAATTTGGTGCCCTGTGGGTTTGTCTTGGCCTCTGCTTGTGCCTGTGGTGGAGGTGATGATGGTCATAGCCCTGGCTCAGCCATTCATCAGCTGGGACTCGGGTACCTAATGTCTGTGTCTTGGTGTTAGAGTACACTTGACCCAGTGTGCCGGGGACACACTGGGCTGTTTTAGCACCTGTTATGGTTTGGATATGAACTGTTCTCCAAAAGCTCATGTGTGGGACCCGGCAAGAATGTTCAGAAGTGAAATAGATGATGAAAGCTGTGACCTCATAGTGGATTAATCCACTTGAATGGGTTAACTGCGTGGTAACTGTAGGCAGGAAGGGAGGAGGAAGTAGGTCGCTGGGGGTGTGCCCTGGATGAGTGTTTCTTGTCTCTGGCCCCTGCCTCTCCCTTTGCTTCTCTGGCCACTGTGAGCTGGACAGCTCTCCTCTGCCACCCTCTTCCGCCATGATATTTCTGCATTGGAGTCAGCCAGCAATGGACTGAACCTCTAAAATAAACATTTCCTCCTCTAAGTTCTCAGATACATCAGTCACAGCAACACAAAGCTGACTAACAGCACCAAAAGTCTTGCATCCCAGGAACCCTTTAGACCCAAACAAAAAAGGAAAATGGTGGACCAACTTCTCGGTTTCCTTCTTCCTGAGAAAGAAGTGAGAATTTCCACAGAGTTGATTTGAGGATTAAATGCTTGTGGCTAAGCAATCGGAAGTAGTGTTTGGGGCTGGGGTTGTGGCTCAGCAGTAGAGCACTTGCCTGGCACCTGTGAGGCCCTGGGTTTGATCCTCAGCACCACGTTAAAATAAAATAAAGATATTGTATCCACCTAAAACTAAAAAATAAATATTAAAAAAAGAAGTAATGATTGGAACATAGCAAAGAATCTCCACTACATAGTACATCTCTGGAGAACTTAACTGTCATCCCAAACAAAACAGACACCTTTGCATGACCATCTTGGATTATCGGCAGCCAATTGTTCCGATTTTTTCTTCTTCTACTTGAAATGGTAACTCATTGTGAGCTTGAAGAGTGTGTTAAGTCATTGCATTCAATTCCAGTCACGTTTATTGAATACTAGTGCATGGTGTTGTCCTGGGCTCTTCTATTTTTTATATTTAGTACTGGGGATTGAACCAGGGGCACTTTACCACGGAGTTCCATCCCCAGCCCTTTTTATATTTTGAGACAGGGTCTTGCTAAATTGCTGAGGCTGGCCTCGAACTTGGGATCCTCCTGCCTCAGCCTTTGCCCTAAGTTCTTTTGGGGGACTCAGAGAAAAGAAGGCAGACTTGAGCCTTGTCTGTGGCCAGGAATGGGAATTCCATATAGAGGAGGTGTCAGGAGCAAAGCACAGAGGTGACAATGCATGGGCGTGTTCACAGTATGTGAGGGTGTGCTCAGCACCCTTTGAACTTGGAAATCCATTCTCTCCCAGTCAGTGTCCTTTCCTCCTTCCACCAGGCTCGCCTTGCTGTTCCTTTCTGCCCCTCTCCCTTCTCCTCCCTCTCCCCGGCCCACCCGCTCGCTCCTCCTCCCCTCTCATATCGCCAGTGCAGTGGCTTGTGGCAGTCCTGCAGTGACGCTTTCCAATTTCACACTTACATGCTCCTGAAAGTATTCGCAAACTGACTCGTATGTAAAACCAATAAAGGGCGACAGCACGCGTCCCTGTTAGACAGTCATTTTGCTGGGCTGCCTCTCTTCTCCCTCTGTCGCCACTCTTCTCTCAGGCCTGGTGATTTGCCCTTTCCAGACACGGAAGCTCCCAGAATCCAGCCACGGTGGGGCTCTGCAAGCATCCACTTTGGAATTTAAATTAGGGCTCCCGTGGATGGAGGGTCGTTGGTCTGGGCAAGGGCTACTTTCCATTCGTTGTTTAATACACTTGACTATCGTGCAATGTGGGTCTGAATGATCCCCATTGCAAGATGAGGAAATTGAGGCTCAGGAAGAGGAAACAGTGTTAACCATGCACCACATTCACACGTTGTTTCTATCCTTGGCTCACCATCCTGATGCCTGCTGCCAAGGCTCTAGGATGCTCAGCTGTCATCTGAGCCAACCGGCTCCATCTTTACACCTGGAAACACCTAGAAGAAAGGAACTTGCCCAGTCACAGAGGTTAATGGTAGAGCTGGAGCTAGAACTTGCTGCAGTCTGGCTGGGCACAAAATAACCGAGCCACCACAAAAACTTGTAGATTCCAACAGCAACTCTTTATTTCTGAACTCTCACTGGCCTCTACACACACGTTCTGGGGAAAATCCACCGGCACTCTACATGCATGTTCTGGGAAAATCTCTACCTCCACCGGGCTCTGCATCCCAAATACTCTCTGAATCCCGCGAGAACTCAATGGGAACTCAAGGAGCGGGCATCTGAGGCAGCAGGATCCACCTTAAACCTGGAACCACCCTATTCCCAGCAGGATCCACACCCTAAACCTGGAACCACCCTAAACCCGGATCCGCCCTGGTCCTTGAGCAAGGTCACCTTTCTCAAACATTCATGCAATGTCACTGCAAATGACCTGGGTCCAAGGCAAACCCATTTCCACAATGGAGAGTCCTCCCTCTAAGCAACATTGGGTAGGCTGACAAGGAAATTGCCATGTGTCATTCCTACTTGGCTATGGCTCTCAGCAAGAACTTAGCTTTTGTTCTTCTCAAGTCAAGGAACTCAAAATGGAGAAAAATACCAGTGTTGAGAGTGTACCCAAGGCCAGGTAGACTGGGATTTGAATTTCATCTAATCTGCTTCCTTGTAAGCTGTGTGACCTTAGGCAAATTGCAAAATCTCTCTGGGCTCCAGCTTTCTCATTTAGAAAGCGGGATTATAGTGCCCATGTCAGGTTTCCTGTGAGGATTCGATGAGGTCATAAGTTTGACAGCACAGTGACTGTCATGCTTAAAGCAAGCCCGAGGTCCGTGAGTGCTTCAGAAAGTAGAACCCACGCTGCAGAGGCCCAGGCTTAGTGGCCCTCGTTATCCTGGGTTGTGATCACTCTTGTCCCACCTGCTGGGGTCATCATGCCGTCCAGGGTCCCCATTCGAGGAAGCCCACAGAGGCCCAGTCACAAGCTGACGAATCCAAGGCAAGCAGCTGTGCAGGCATCTGTTCCCCTTGCTGACCTTGGAGGAGACCTTGAACTGCTCCCTGGAGGGACTGAGACCCAGTGACCGTGAGGCAGAGAGCGCAGGGACTGGATTCGTTTTCCTGCAAATCCCCAGCGACCCCAGTATGCTGTTGGTGCACATTAAGTGCTTGCTGAATGAATGAATGAATGAATGAATGAATGGCTACTGCCTC